>NC_053449.1:36379163-36479393 GCF_007990345.1 Gossypium hirsutum
AGAAATAGATTTGAGATCGGGCTATTATCAGTTGCGAATTCGAGATTTGGACATACCCAAAACTGCTTTCAGAATGAGGTACGGTCACTACGAGTTCTTAGTGATGCCGTTTGGGCTCACTAATGCCCCTGCGGTATTTATGGATTTGATGAATCGGATCTTCAGACCATATTTGGATCGGTTCGTAGTTGTGTTCATTGATGACATCTTGGTCTATTCAAGAGATGAGATCGAACATGCTGAACACTTGAGATTAGTGTTGCAAGTTTTGCGGGATAAGAAGTTATATGCTAAGTTCAGTAAGTGTGAGTTCTGGTTAAGAGAGGTTAGCTTCTTGGGTCATGTGGTATCCGCATCGGGTATTCGAGTTGACCCGAACAAAATCTCAGCCATACTTAACTGGAAACCTCCGAGAAATATTACTGAGGTTCGGAGCTTTTTGGGACTCGCCGGTTATTACCGATGATTTGTCAAAGGTTTCTCGATGATAGCCACACCAATGACGAAGCTACTTCAAAAGGATGGTAAGTTCGAATGGACGGAGAAATGTCAGAAAGGCTTCGATCAACTGAAAACTCATTTGACTGAAGCTCCAATTTTAGTGCAACCCGAATCAGGCAAAGAGTTTGTCATTTATAGTGACGCATCCCTACTCGGGTTGGGTTGCGTATTGATGCAAGAAGGCCGAGTTGTGTCCTATGCGTCGAGACAATTGAAGCCACACGAGAGAAATTATCCAACCCATGATCTCGAACTAGCCGCCATCGTATTCGCTTTGAAAATATGGCGACATTACTTGTTTGGCGAAAAGTGCCATGTATTTTCGGATCACAAAAGTCTCAAATATTGATGACTCAAAGAGACTTAAATCCGCGACAAAGACGTTGGCTTGAGTTGTTGAAAGATTACGAGCTTGTCATTGATTACCACCCGGGAAAGGCTAATGTGGTTGCGGACGCCTTAAGCCGGAAATCGCTGTTTGCTTTACGAGTGATGAATGTGCACTTGTCTGTTCTACCCGACAATGTGTTAGTAGCTGAATTAAAGGCCAAACCATCATTGATTCATCAAATTCGTGAAGCTCAGAAAGTCGACGATGAATTGGTTGCAAAACGGGCTGAATGTATTCCGAATATGGAATCCGAATTTCAAATTGATGATGACGATTGTTTGAGGTTCAGAAGTCGGTTGTGTGTTCCAAGAAATTCAGAACTCATTTCGATGATTCTGAACGAAGCTCATTGTAGCCGAATGTCAATTCACCCGGGGAGTACGAAAATGTACAACGATTTGAAATGACGGTTTTGGTGGCATGGTATGAAACGAGACATCTCCGACTTTGTTTCGAGATGTTTAATATGTCAACAAGTGAAAGCGGAACATCAAGTGCCTTCAGGATTACTTCAGCCGATCATGATACCCGAGTGGAAATGGGATCGAGTCACAATGGACTTTGTGTCCGGACTACCATTGTCAACAAGTAAGAAGGATGCGATTTGGGTTGTTGTTGATAGACTGACTAAGTCGGCTCACTTTATCCCCGTGCGTACAGATTTTTCATTGGATAAATTAGCCGAATTGTATGTTTCTCAGATTGTGAGATTACATGGAGTACCTATTTCTATCGTGTCGGATAGAGATCCGAGATTCACCTCGCGATTTTGGAAGAAATTGCAAGAAGCTTTGGGTACCAAGCTGCATTTTAGCACCGCTTTTCATCCCCAAACCGATGGTCAATCCGAGCGGATAATTCAGATACTCGAGGATATGCTGAGATGCTGCATCCTTGAGTTTAGTGGTTCATGGGAACGGTATGTACCTTTGATTGAATTCGCTTACAACAATAGTTTTCAATCAAGTATTAAGATGGCACCTTACGAGGCTTTGTACGGTCGTAAATGCCGTACACCATTGTTTTGGACCGAGCTCGGTGAAAGTAAAATTTTCGGAGTTGATTTGATTAAAGATGCCGAACAGAAAGTAAAGGTAATCCGTGAAAGTCTGAAGGCAGCCACAGATCGTCAGAAATCGTATGCGGACTTGAAACGAAAGGACATTGAATATCAGGTGGGAGATAAAGTGTTCCTTAAAGTTTCGCCTTGGAAAAAGGTACTCAGGTTTGGCCGTAAGGGCAAGTTGAGCTCGAGATTCATTGGGCCGTACGAAATCTCCGAACGAGTTGGTCCGGTTGCGTATAGATTGATTTTGCCCCCTGAGCTTGAAAAGATTCACGACGTCTTTCATGTTTCGATGCTTCGACGCTATCGATCTGATCCATCGCATATAATTAGCCCATCAGAGGTTGAAATTCAAGCCGATATGAGTTATGAAGAAGAACCGATACGTATCCTAGCTCGTGAAGTGAAGGAGTTGCGAAACAAAAGGGTTCCGTTAGTGAAGGTGTTATGGCTCAAACATGGGATCGAGGAAGCTACTGGGGAAACCGAGAGCTCGATGAAAGAACGATACCCAAACCTATTTACCGGTAAGATTTTCGGGGACGAAAATTTCTTAAGTGGGGGAGAGTTGTAACAGCCCAAAATTGACCCTAGTCGGGAAGTGGTTTCGGGACCACAAAACCGAGTCATAAAAATAATTAATTTCCATATTCTATGCTTATTATGTGTGTACATGAGTATGTGGAAGTTTCATTCTCCAATTTTGCCAATTGTATGAGAAATTATTAAATAGGGATCGATATGAGACATGGTGAAAATATGATAGGCTAATTTAAAATGGTCTATTAATGCATGTTGTGAAAATGATGGGTTTGCATGTCAAATTACCCAAAATTTGAGCTAGTGGTTGGCCATGCTATGGGTGGAAACATGTTGGGAACATGTTGGCCTAGTGAGGTATGTAGGAAAAAAATAAAATAAGGAGTATGGGTAATAAGAAAGGAAAAACAAAAAAATGTGTGGTTGTTTCCCCCCCATTGCCGTGAGCTAAAGAAAGGAAAAGAAAAACTTGTTCATCCTTTTTCATCCTCTTTTGACCGAAAATTCTAAGGGAGGAGGAAGGAGTTCTTGCTTCATGTTTGGTTTGGAAGAGAATTAGGAGGAAGTTTGGCCATGCATGTAACTAGATTGAGGTATGTTTGATATTATTCTTTGAGATTCATGTATATTTTAAGTTGTAAGTTTGAAATCTACCTAGCCATGGTTCAAACTTTGTTAAATGATGGAGATGATATTCGGCCATGCATGTTACATTCTTGGTTGGTATTTTGATGTTTGATGTTGTGGTGATGAGGCATGAAGATGAGTTAAGATTCGGCCTAGGTGGAGTTTGTGTTAATGCCATTGCATGCTAAATATGAAGCTTGTTAATGATGCATGTGATGGTGGATTGATGATTCTTGAATCTCTTTTTTTTTAGCATTTTTGAGTGAGCACATATGTGTATTGGTTGCTAGATGGGGAAGAATCGGCTAGCAAGTTGTGTGCTAAGGCCGAATATAATTTTTGTAGGTTAATGAGTAATGCATGTGCTAAATTGATGGAAAAGGGAGAGGATGCTTTACTAGTGTATAAATGATATAAAGATTTTAGAAATTATTTTTGCTTAGGTGTATGTATGATTAGGTATATTCGGCCATATGAGTAAATATATAGATGATGTTAAATTTGATTATGTATAATGGGCCATATAGGTACACATTGTGATATTAACTTTGATTCTCCATAATTGATCAAGTGGGTGATTAGTAAGGGTGATTGCCGAATATACTAACATACATATGCATGTGTCATTGGATTGTAAATATTTAGCAAGGCAGTTAAACTAGTTGATTTATTGATTAAGCTCAAGGAGTTAAAGGAGGAGAATCGAGCAAAGGCAAAGAAAAGATCATCGAGTAGCCGAGTTGGAACCATCTTACCCAACACAAGTAAGTCATTAAGCATATCTTTGGTATTGATTTAAAGGATCGTAATACCTATACCATTGTGTTTAATGAGATGAAATGTATACAAATGTATATGTAAGTAGAGATGAAATTTGTCGAATGTAAAAAGGAAGTGAAGCCTATTGAGTGGCTGGTTTTCGGCACTAAGTGTGCGGGCAATAAGTGTTCACGGTCATGAGATTGGCACTAAGTGTGCGGGTTTAAATTGTACAGCACTAAGTGTGCGTGGTTGATTATTAAGCACTATGTGTGCGAACCCAATATATATTTTCTATAAATTATTTACATTAAGGGTGCGACCTTACCGAGTCGATTTTGGACAGCGGAAAAGGTAAGTGTGCGAACTTGAAATGCATGGCACTAAGTGTGTGAGTTTAAAGTGCATGGCACTAAGTGTGCGCGGTTGATTATTAAGCACTATGTGTGCGAACCCAATATATATTTTCTATAAATTATTTACACGAAGGGTGCGACTTTACCGAGTCAATTTTGGACAGCGGAAAAGGTAAGTACCTTGAGTTCATGGCTAATAGGCGCTATGTTTATATTTGGAGTTGAGCTTGGTAAGTTTTGAACCTATGTGACGATTATAGTTGAAGTCACGTACATAAGGTTCATTGTGGAATAGGTGAAAGTTCGTTTAATTGTATGATTATAACGAAAATAAAATGATGTATGAAAGGCCAATGTAGGACTTGGTATGAGATTGAACCATAGGGTTTAAAGAACTATGGTATAGTTTGGTATGGATGGAGTACTTAACCTCATTTCATTGTTTCCTGTTGTGATAATTTTATTAATGGATGGTTGTGGAATGCTTATGGCTTACTGAGTTATATACTCATTCGGTGTTGCTTGTCACCTATTCTAGGTTTCTTGGACTCGTCTCTTTTTGCGTGATCGTGCCGTCGTCGAAGTCATCACACCGGCTAGCAAGTTTTGGTACTTTCTTCTTAGTCGGCTTAGGAGAACATTTCGGCATGTATAGGCTATTATGTTGTGTTTGAACTTTGGTATGTAAACTTTTAGCCATGCGAAAATGGCATAAATGTTCGGTTGGGTTTGGTTTCATAACGTTAGGTCGTAAATCTTGATAATTCGACCTTTTTATGCCATATGTCATGGTTGATTATTTTGGTGTTAAAATTCATGATATGGCAATAGTGTAGTAGGGGGATGTTTGACAATGATTAGCCTTTGGCATGGCTAGTCATGATCATAATTTGTGATATGTATGACGAATTACTAGTTAGATCAAGGAGAAATCACGAAATGGGCATAGTTGCTTTCGTAACAGATGCTGGCAGCAGCAGTGACGTGAGATTGAAAAATCACTAAAAATAGTAGGAGTGGAATAAATTGATGAATAAATTATGTATTCGAAGCTCGATGAGTCTATTTTCATATAGAAGCAACAAAAAGATCATATGGACAGTATGTTAAGAGATATTCAGGTTCTCGTGAGACAGGGCCAGAACGGTTTCTGGATTCCCTGTTCCGACTTTGGAAATTCATTATAAATTAACCAGAGATAATTAGGAGTCATACCATATATGGATAGATTCCTATCTGAGTCTAGTTTCTATAGAAACAAACGGCATCAGTATTGAAGCTCTGTGCAGGGAGATATCCAGGTCGTAATGCTCAAAGGTCAGTGTAGTCGATCCCTGTAACATGGGAGACTTTTACTAATAAACTGTACTAATTGGCCCGACCAAAAATTCTAGAAAAAAATATGTATATGGGCATATTAGTCTAGTTTCAGGGAAAAATCACGAAACTGATTTTCGAGTTGTGAAACTCAAGATATGATTTTTAAAGCGACTAGTACGCAGATTGGCAGTGTCTGAGAAATATTTTTATAAAGGGTTTAAAGTCTGTTAACATCTCGTGTTCGACTCCGGTGTCGGTCTCGGGTTCAGGGTGTTACAATTCCGCCTCATTAGGATCATCCTCTTCATCGGAGTTATCATCAGCTTCATCATTTGATCTTCTATTTCTTTGCGTGTTTGCCGGTTGATTCATCTTCCCATAACTGAAATTCATATCTTCCAACATTAACAAGATTTCAGATCCACTTGTCTGCAAAGGAGCTTCTCTGAACTCTTCAGTACCGTCAAATGCCGAACTCTGAAATCTAAATCTATGATTTTTTGGTAACCACCGACGATGCCCCATGTTAGAGAACTTCTTCCCATTGTATAACCATTGCGAACATGTTTGTGCAGCACAACAAGGGCACGCATAACGACCCTTGGTACTCCAACCGGATAAATTGGCATAAGCGGGGAAGTCATTAATGGTCCACATCAAAGCTGCACGTAAATTAAAGTTCTCCTTCCTCAGCACATCGTATGTCTCGACACCAGCCCATAATTGTTTTAACTCTTCAATAAGTGGCTGTAAATAAATGTCGATATCATTCCCGGGCCCTTTCTCTCCAGGGATAATCATAGATAAGATAAGGGAAGACTGCTTCATGCAAATCCACGGAGGCAGATTGTAAGGAACAAACACTACTGGCCAAGTACTGTATGCAGTACTCATGATCTTGTAAGGATTAAATCCATCAGATGCTAGGCCAAGCCTCACACTCCTGGGATCGCTTGCAAAGCTTGGAAATTTATTGTCAAATTATTTCCAAGCTAAAGAATCTGCCGGATGCCTTAATAATCCATCATCGGTTCGTCCTTCATGGTGCCACGTCATTGACTCCGCTGTCTTCGACGACATGAAAAGCCTTTGAAGCCTTGGTATCAGCGGAAAATACCATAAAATCTTGTCCGGCTTCTTTCTTGGCTGTGCATCATTTTCATCATCGTTCCCATCTTCTGTGTTTCTATTTATCCAACGGGATTCGCCGCGTACATGACAGCACGTTGGTTTCTCCGATCGCCCCAATACAACATGCAATCATTCGGGCAACTATGGATTTTATTGTACCCAAGACCTAAGTCTTTTATCATTTTCTTCATATCTTTGCATGACTGAGGGATTTTTGCAAACGGAAACATTTCTCTCAAAAACTCTAAAGCATTGTCAATGAGTTCCCGGTCCACCCTCTCAAACATTTTAACTGGAAAAGACGAATGCAGAAAGACATTTTTGAAAATTTTGATCCCTCATATAGTTCTTCGTTCATCTCATTAAGTAGCGCGTAGAACTTTGCCGCTTCTGCATTCGGCTCTTCATGAGGTACACTTGTTCTCGGTTTGGTAAAAGCATTTGAACCAACATTACAATCATCAGATGCCATAAAGTTAGCTGGGAATGACGACTGAAAACCATGATTGTGCATATTAAATGCATCCCGCAACATACCTTCCATGTCATCCCCTCCAACAGACTGATGGTAAGCAGTACCAGGATAAGATACATCCATCATTGAAGAGGAGGTACTAGGCGGGCATTCTCCATTAAAAAGCCATTTTTTATAATCGTGAACAAACCCATCAACAATTAGATGCTCGTATACAACTTCGCGATAATGCCAGTTTATGTTGACACACTTCTTACACGGGCAAAGAATCATGTTCTCTTGGCTTGCATATTGAAATGCAAAATTTAGAAAAGTCTCAACTCCGTTTCGATAACCGTTGCTTACCCTTGACAAATTCATCCAAGATCGTCCATATATTAATTCTTGAAGTTTGACGTTGACAATAAATTGCACGAGTAAGTTATGTAAGTTATTTAAGTTATGTAAGTTGTGTATTATGTAAGTTATTATTCTGTAAGTTATGAAAGTAATGTATTATGTAAGTTGTGTATAATGTTAGTTATCAAAGTTATGTATTATGTAAGTTATTTAAGTTATGTAAGTTGTGTATTATGTAAGTTATGTAGGCTATGTATGTTAAGTAAGTAATGTATTATGTAAGTTGTGTATAATGTTAGTTATCAAAGTTATGTATTATGTAAGTTATTTAAGTTATGTAAGTTGTGTATTATGTAAGTTATGTAGGCTATGTATTATGTAAGTTATTATGTTATTATGTAAGTTATGCAAGTTTATATATCAGTTTATATTATGTAAGTATTTCACTTTTATGTATCCTATTTATAATTATTTTTAAAATTATAAAATTTATTGACAATAAAATTGACATATAGGTTATATATCCATACCATATATGGGGTGATATATTAAAAATATAAGTTTTAATATTTAAAAATAACATTTACAATTATTTTTAAAATTATAAAATTTATTGACAATAAAACTGACATATAGGTTATATATCCATACCATATATGGGGTGATATATTAAAAATATAGGTTTTAATATTTAAAAATAACATTTACAATTATTTTTAAAATTATAAAATTTATTGACAATAAAATTGACATATAGGTTATATATCCATACCATTTATTGGTTGATATATTAAAAATATAGGTTTTAATATTTAAAAATAACATTTACAATTATTTTTAAAATTATAAAATTTATGGACAATAAAATTGAAATATAGGTTATATATCCATACCATATATATAAATTTTAAATATATATATATATTTTAAGTAATGTAATATATTTAAGTAATGTAAGTTATAAATTTTTGTAAGTAATATATTTAAGTAATGTAATATATTTTAGTAAGTAATGTAAGTAATGTAATATATACTTTAATTTTAGTAAGTCATGTATTTAAGTAATATATTTAAGTAAATTTTAGTAATTAATATATTTAAGTAATGTAAGTTATAAATTTTAAAAATATATATATTAATAATTCATTGACATTTATTCACAATTCACTGACAGTCAATCAATTAATTGATCAATTTATTGAATAATCATAGATTATTAAACATTAACATTCAATCAATTAATCACATCTAACGTCGATAATTTATTCATTGACATAAAATCAAAAATCGATAATTTATTCACATTAAACCGAATAAACTAATTGCCCATAATTTATTCAATTACTCAAATATAAAAAGTGATTTAAGAATCATAATCTGAATTTTAACAATTTGCGTACTTTTTTTTTCTTGGGTAAATGATACGTACAAAAATAACAAGCATAATTTAAAACTAGCATAACTTGTAATAAGCTGCAAAGTTACACGCAAATTGAGCTAGCAACATATAAAGCAAAGATGATAATTAAAACCGATACCCACAGCTTTAAAACCAAAAATCTTAATTAAAACTCCGTTTTAAAACTAAAAAAAATAATTAAACGATAAAGCTAAAATATAACCAAATCCGAAATTTAAACATTTGGAGGTGTTTTTTTTAAGAAAACTATCTAGGGAAACATAGAAATAAATACCTCAAATTTCCTCAACTTCGAAGAAAACTTCTGCAAAAAAAAAAAACACACACACACACACAAGTAAATTAGTACCAACAAAACAGAAAAAAATAACAGAAGGAAACAAAAGAATATTTAACTAAATTAAGATTCAAATCTAAATTTGAATTTTAATTATCACAACAATTAGAACAATACATAAAGACCAATGCAGAACAGGACTCTATATTTCTTCAGAATTACCGTATGAAATATTTCCATATCAAATTCACTTCATTATTCATACCAAATATTAATATCAAATATTTAACAACTTTGATTCAGATGAAATATCTAATATCAAATTCACATCAAAGAACATTTGACAGTAGCCTAAATTTAGGATCTAATCAACCATTCTTTTACAAATTATGAACACTTGACAGTAGCTAAGCTGCTGTCTACAGCCTGTCTACAGTCACAATTTCGGCAAAGCAGCATTGAGTCTCATAACCCACAAGATATAATTAGTTACATTTAACTAAATATAAAAAAGATCTATTATTAAATAATATATTTTGCTATCGCAAAACAAGACAAATAAACAGAACAGGTATTTGCAAAACAGAAAACAGAAAATCTCGCAAAACAGACTAGAAAACAAACTAGAAAACAAAACCCAAGAATTAATACAAGATATTATTCTTCAAATATATGATTTTTTTAAAAAGGCATACACATTAATTATCTCCACAATCGTGGATCAATCAAAATCCAAGTAAAATAAACATAGAAATTTAATCTGCAGCAGCATTCTAACACTTGTTGAGTTGAATACATAGAAATTTGGGTTTCAATAAACATAATAATAACTTCATTATTATTTTGAGATTCAATTTAGCTAGATTTTCCCTTTTGTGTCCTGCACTTAAAAAAGCCACTAACAATATTAATGTTTTGCAACATATGCTAAGAAACAGTTCTCAATAAACATGAAATGATGATATTTTCTGCTGCAGATTAGCTAGAGGAATGGTCAAAGACATTCAAATGAATAAAAATAATGGAAACCAAATTGGAAATTTGAGTATACCAAAATAATTAGATACCAAAATAAGAAAACAAGTATACTTTAGAAGTTAAACCCTAAATTAAACTAATAAACCGTGAAATAGAATCCCCACAAATGGAGTACAAACCCTAACATGCATAACTTTTTCTACAAAATTATCGACCCTAACATGCAACAAGAAAAAAAAGAAGATTAACCATAGATTAAAAAAATCCCCAATTTGACTGAAAGAAAACCCTAAATGTAGATCGATTATTGAGGGAAAAAGGGTTACCTTTAAAACAAAAATTCCGCAGCTTTGATAACAGAGTGTAGATCGATTCAACTCTTGCTTTGTTTCTTTTGATTCCTGACTTCTCCTCTGATTTTTTTCTTTGTATTTTGGTCTTTCTGTTTTTTTCTTTTCCTTTCGATTCTCTACTCTGCCTTACTCTGTGTTTTTTTTCTTTTCTTTCTTTCTCAGATACTAAATCGATAGACTTAAACTGATGTTTAACAACGTGTAAAGAAACGACGCCGTTTTAGACAAAGTATACAGATTTGCGGCGTTTTAGGGAAAAAACGCCTCTATTGCTTCCATAATTGCCAAAATTAAATTATGAAACAACACCGTTTTAAGAACCTTAAATATATATTTGTGGCGTTTTTAGCAAAAATGCCACTAAAAATTACCTTACTGAATAGAAACGGTGCCGTTTTAAGAAACTTTAATCCATAGTTCCGGCGTTTTCCCAAAAAACGCCACTAAAATTTCAAGTCCTGAAGAGAAATAGTGACGTTTTGAAAAACATTAATACATAATTGCGGCGTTTTTAGCATAAACGCCACTAATAGATTACACTCCTCTTCTGAAACAGTGTCGTTTTGAGAAATTATAATACATATTTATGGCGTTTTCCCAAAAAATGCCACAAATTAAATTAAATTTCTAAATGGGTACAACGCCGTTTTGAAAAAAATGGGTACATAGTTGCGGCGTTTCTACCCAAACGCCGCTAATGTTTTTTTTCCTTATAATGTGGTCCTGCGTAATTGCCAAAATTAAATTCTGAAACAGTACCGTTTTAAGAACCTTCAATATATAGTTGTGGCGTTTTTAAAAAACGCCACTAAAAATTAACTTACTGAAAAGAAACGGTGCCGTTTTAAGAAACTTTAATTCATATTTTTGGCGTTTTCCGGAAAAACGCCACTAAAATGTCAAGTCCTGAAGTGAAACAGTGACGTTTTGAAAAACATTAATACATCCTTGCGGCGTTTCTAGCATAAACGCCACTAGTAGATTACACTACTCTTCTGAAACGGGGCCGTTTTGATAAATTATAATACATATTTGTGGCATTTTCCCATAAAACGCCACAAATTAAATTAAATTTCTAAATGGATACGATGCCATTTCCAAAAAAATGGGTACATAGTTGCGGCGTTTCTACCCAAACGCCGCTAATGTTTTTTATTTCTTATAATGTGGTCTTAAATATCAAAAATAAATAATTATACCTAAATATTCTTATATATATCAATCTATTACTTTTATAACTTATTTATTAATTCTATTTAAACTAATATTTAAATATATCAAATGGTTTAGATTAAATTTTTTAAATATAAAAGCATTAATTAATTGTATAAAATTTTATCATTTAATAAATCTTAAGTACTAAACCCTTAATTAACCTTAAATCCTAATTTAACCATTCAATACATATAAATTAAAAAACTAATTAATCTAAACCTAAAACCCTAACTTGACCCTGAATCTCTAAACCTTAAATCATATAATTCTTAACCCCTAACGTCTAACCCCTAACCCCTAACCCCTAAACCTTGAATCCCAACCCTTAAACCATAATCCCTAGTCCCTAATCCCTAAATTCATACTCCATAAACCTTAAAATAGTAACTCCTAAACTGGCCTTAAATATTAAATTAATACCCTAAACCCTAAACCCTAAACAAATTCATAAATATCTCTTTTATAATTATATAAGAAAATATTTAAAATATAAATTAAAAAACTAATTAATCTAAACCTAAGACCCTAAACCCAACCCCTGAATTCGGCCTAAAACCTAAATCATATTCTTAACCCCTAACGTCTAACCCCAAACCCCAAACCTTTAAATCCCAACCCTTAAACCATAATCCCTAAATCCATACCCCCTAAACCTTAAAATAATAACTCCTAACCCGGTCTTAAATCTTAAATTAATCATATACCCTAAACCAAAAACCGTAAACAAATTTATTATTATATATCTCTTTTACAATTATATAAAAACATATTTAAAATATAAATTAAAAAACTAATTAATTTAAACCCAAAACCCTAACTTGACCCCTAAATCCTTAACTATTAACACTTAACGTCCTACTCCTAACCCCTAAACATTAAGCTTAAAATAATAACTCCTAAACCAGCCTTAAATCTTAAATTAATAATCATATATATACCCTAAACCAAAAACCCTAAACTACAGTGATAATTAATTCAATATTTTAAAATTAATACTATCTCTTTTACGATTATATAAGAAATTATTTCATATATAAATTAAAAAAAGTCAGTAATTATGTACCCAAAAAACTTTAAAATTATTTTAAATAATAGTATTTTAATTTTTCATTTATTTCATTTCAAATTATTTCCACATGTTATTATTTTTTTTTGAAGATTTTAAATATTCAATTACAAATAAATTGAATTTTATTTAATTAATATAAATAAACTAGTTAAGATAAAATGTCCTTAGCGGCGCTTTTCCGGAAAACGCCGCTAAAGGCCAAAGCATTAGCGATGCTTTTACAAAAACACCGCTAAAGGCCAAAGCATTAGCGGCGCTTTTACAAAAACGCCGCTAAAGCCCATAGAATTAGCGGCGCTTATTCAAAAACGCCGCTAAAGCCTACAGCATTAGCGGCGCTTCTTAATAAAACGCCACTAAAGACCCGAAAGGTAGGAAAACGACGTCGTTGGGCTTTGGTTTTTTGCGGCGTTTTTTTTTAAAACCGCCGCTAATGGTTCTTTTTAGCGGCGTTTTTAATAAAACGCCGCTAATGCTCCTATTTTAGCGGCATTTTTAATAAAACGCCGCGAATGCTCGATTTTTGCCGGCGTTTTTTATGAAAACGCCACTAAAAGTGCCGCTAAAAGCCTGTTTCGGTGTAGTGCATACTTAATATATCAACTTTCCTTTTCATTACTTGGCTGCCTTCAGATCTTACCTGACAATATATTATTATCTTCTTTCTCATAGAATAACAAAGATACTTCTTAAAGGAATATTTCTATCGAGCCCTCTTTATATGGATTTACTCTTCATGCAGACATTTTCTAGAATGGACGTTTACAGATACTACTCATTGGCGGATACTTACTAGTTGAGCTCATATTTTAGCGGATTTTCATACTGAATTTGATACTATCAGTTTACCAAACAGGTTATATCCTAGTACAAAGCCCAACATATAACATATGCTCAAACTGATTCTAAACTATCTAGATCGTTCAAAAGGATTCCAAACACCTTTATTACAAAACATAAGAAAACCCAAGATAACAATAACTTAGATTCTATAAGGTTCCAAAATGAAGCATGTTACTATTCAGATATGGCAAATACCAGATGATACATATTTCAACTCTATTTAACACATGTGAACTCAAATAGACAAATTCTTATATATTTCATATTTACAAATACACTTATAATCTAAACTTGTAGGTTACTACGGTAGATACCCTCATTAATAATACAAATACATATTTTCATCCAAGATTTTTCTTTAAACACATTCGACTACATCATAGAACTAATCAAATCAATTTAACTTTAGACGTATTATATCCTTATCATAGAATTATTTCACTACACCAAAACTGGTCTTTAGCGGCGTTTTTTTAGGCCTTTAGCGGCGCTTTTTAACGCCACTAAATTTATTTGCGGCGCTTCCACAAGCGTCGCAAAAAAAGCGCCGCTAACGAAAACGTCGCAAACGTTTGCAGCGTTTACAAACAAAAACGCCGTTAAAGACCATGTTCTTTAGCGGCGCTTAATAAAAAACGCCGCTAAAGACCATGTTCTTTAGTGGCGCTTAATAAAAAACGCCGCTAAAGAACATGGTCTTTAGCGGCGTTTTCTTCTAAGCGCCTCTAAAGAACATGTTCTTTAGCAGCGTTTTTATCTAAGCACCGCTAAAGAACATGTTCTTTCGCTACGTTTTTTATTAAGCGTCGCTAAAGAACATGGTCTTTAGCGGCGTTTTTTTCTAAGCACCACTAAAGAACATGGCCTTTAGCGGCGTTTTTTCTTAAGCTCCACTAAAGAACATGGTCTTTAGCGGCGTTTTTTTCTAAGCGCCGCTAAAGAACATGTTCTTTAGCAGCGTTTTTTTACAAAAAACGCCACTATTTTGGAGATTTTTTTATATTAAATTTTTCATTTTTTCAGCCCTCCTGTAGCAACAAATCAAAAGCAACCAGATCTAAACCAACCAAAAGCAACAAATTTATATAAAATTTCAAATTAAACGAATAAAATAATATTAATATCAATAAATAAAAGTGAATTCATATTATTTTTGCAAAAATGTTAAATGTTAAAATGATAAAAATATTTATGCCATACACTATGACGGCGGAAGTTGCGACTGAAACATCTTCATCATAATCTGAAGCTGCTGCTGGAGTTCGTCGTACTTTTTACTCTGCTCTGCTTCTCTCGCTGCAGCCTCCGCTTCCCTCGCTCAGTCCCTGCTTCCCTCGCTGTCGCCTCTTCTTTAAGTTGTAGCTGGAGTTTTTCATATTTCCTTTGAACCTCAACTGTGGTCGCTTGCATCTGAGCCATCTGCTCTTTTAACCTCTGAACTTCAGCTTGAGCCTGACTCCCCGAAGCCATGTATTGGTGCGAGCTGGATCCAAAATATTGGGTTGGGCTAACAAAAGATCCTTGAAATCGAACCCGACCATACCTTTCAGGACCCAAAACTTCAGTAATAATCCGGTTATCAATGTTTTCAAGATGAACAAAACTATCACTAGAAGCAATCGCTTCGTACTCCACCTTTTTATCCTTTAGTTTTTCCTAATAAATAAATCACATAGTTAGGAACGCAATATTATATATTAAAAAACATATGCAACATAACAATAGTCGCATTACAAGCAATGAATTAAACCATTAGAAAATAAACACTATAAATAACTAAAACAAGTCAAATCGTATTAAGTAAACGTACCATTATTTCAGCAGCTTCAGGAGTCATGGGAGATCCATCTTTCTTCCTATGTGTAATTTCAAAAAGTTGAAGGCGTCTAACTTTTTGACAAGATGACAGTTCCTACAATATAGTAGTAAAAATCTTATTTAATAGAAAGTTATACATATTTGACAATATTAAAAAATTAAAAATACCTCCGCCTCAGCTACACATACAAAACTTCTCGACCCGGCTGTGTGGGTGAATTTTTGTTTCTGCCTGCTGCTTTTTCCAACTTGTTCACGATCCTACGTTATGCAATTTTTAGTACGTAAATAGAAAATACTGTAAACCAAAATAGTTACAATAGTTTGGAAGTACGTCATACCTCGCCTTTCTTCGAATGCCAAAATCTAACTGCATCTTCCCATTGGTACCTCAACATACCCGGCGGGACATTTTGCAATTTCTCATCGAGGGTTGTTTTTGACTTATAATAATTTTTCTTCAAAGTACTTTTATTGTCTCTCCATCTTTTTCCCAATGCCTTCTTTACATAAGCATCCGAGACCTCTAAAGCAAACCTCGCCTGCAAAAAACAAAAAAAAAACACAAGTTAATAAAGTAAATATAAATGAAACTACTTCCCAAGCATTACAGATGACATTAACATTTTGTGTTACCTTAATATTATCGAGGGCTTGGTTTTTGTTGCTATCAGGCATTTGATGCCATGACTCATAGTTGATAGGAAACATATTCGGATTTCGTGCTAAAATGCCCATTTATCCTGCTAAAAGTTGAGCTTCTGATCCAACAAGCTGACCAAAACTGTTTCGTCCAACTTTGACACGCTCGACTGTATCTAACTCGTATAACTCTCTAAGTAGCGTACGTCCTCGACCTCTGCGCGTCCCACCATTTTCAGCTACAAATGGTATATTATAATATAAGAATTTGAAAAATAAATCAACTATAAGTCAACACGCATGTAAATGAAATGTAAAATTACTTTGAACTTCTGTTGGATCCTCAGCTGTAATCGGAACATTCGAAGATCCAATTGCTGTCTGTTGTTCAGAACTATTTGTTTCTGTCGAGTTTGGATCATTTTGAACAATGCTTCCCCTTAGAAATTTTCTTCTAGGCATTTTATCTGCAATACACATAAAATAGTTCACAACTTAATGCCAGTTTATGTTGACACACTTTTTACACGGGCAAAGAATCATGTTCTCTGGGCTTGCATATTGAAATGCAAAATTTAGAAAATACTGTACTCCATTTCGATAACCGTTGCTAACCCTTGACAAATTCATCCAAGACCGGTCCATTTCTTAATTCTTGAAGTCTGACGTTGACAATAATTTGCACGGGTAAGTTAAAACGCCAGTTATGTATTATGTATTATGTAAGTACTGTAAGTACTGTAAGTTATGTAAGTTACTTAATTTATGTAAGTTATGTAAGATATTTAATTTTTGTAAGTTATGTAAGTTACTTAATTTATGTAAGTTATGTAAGTTATGTAAGTTATTTAATTTATGTAAGTTATGTAAGATATTTAGTTTATGTAATTTATGTAAGTTATGTAAGTTATTTAATTTTTGTAAGTTATGTAAGTTATGTAAGTTATTTAATTTATGTAAGTTATGTAAGATATTTAGTTTATGTAATTTATGTAAGTTATGTAAGTTATTTAATTTTTGTAAGTTATGTAAGTTACGTAAGTTACTTAATTTATGTAAGTTATGTAAGTTATGTAAGTTATTTAATTTATGTAAGTTATGTAAGATATTTAGTTTATGTAATTTATGTAAGTTATGTAAGTTATTTAATTTTTGTAAGTTATGTAAGTTACTTAATTTATGTAAGTTATGTAAGTTATTTAAGTTATTTAATTTATGTAAGTTATGTAAGATATTTAGTTTATGTAATTTATGTAAGTTATGTAAGTTATTTAATTTTTGTAAGTTATGTAAGTTACTTAATTTTTGTAAGTTATGTAAGTTACTTAATTTATGTAAGTTATGTAATTAATGTAAGTTATTTAATTTGTGAACCCTAAACTATTATTCAATTATGATTTTTAGTCTAAATGTTATAACAGGGTTTAAAAAAATTGTTGGCTATTTTAATAATCACATACTGTAATGTGACATTTTTAATTATATATAAACTATATATATGTCTTTTTATTATCTTATCAATCATTATTATTTTTCCCATATAACTATGTTAGGAACATCTTCGGTTAATTATATCGGAATATTAAACTACATAATTATTCAAACTTGATTTATCATTCAAAATATACGAAAACATGCGAAATTTTGAATACAATAATATTAGATTAGAGATATGTACCTTTTAATCGAGATTGAATTTTCATATATTGAAATATTAAAAGTTCTGCAAGTCTTACTCTATGCAGTTAGAATTGAAGCATGCCTTAAAATTTTTAATGTAAGAGATTGTTGTCCCAATTTTGTAGAAATTTAAGAGGGTTAAATTTGTTATCATTGTTAGAGATTAGAGATATGTATTAGATCAATAAAAAAGTCTTGTGTCAGCTTTTCATCTCTCATTTAACAACAATTAATCGCATTTCGTGCTAAAGTATTTAATTTCAAAAACTTTAGTGATTAAATAAAAGAATTAATAGTTGAATGATTAAAATAGAACAAATAGATTAGTCACTATTTTTATACTTTACAAAAAAATCTAACACGCTGTAGCTTTTCGTAGGACACTTTTACTCTGTCCGCATTGTCAAAGCAAAGCTCCTTAGCAAAAACAAAAATTATGCAATAACATTTTGGACCAAAGACATATAATACATTTGGATACAATTAATTAAGACCAATTAATTTTTTACGTCTAGCACCAAAGGCATATAATATATTTGGATACAATTATTTTCAAATTTGAGTACTTCTAAGTATTCAAAAGGATAACAACCCAAATCTAAACATTTTGGACCAAAAGAAAAAATTTAGATAGAAATCATTTTCCTCCTAAATATGTAAGTTGTGAGCTCAGGGCATGGGCTGATTTGATTTAAAAACATAAATAATTTTACCAAATTTTACAACTTTCGGTAACAAAAACTTTATTCGCAAAACTCAACATGAAACCATTTCTCCTCTGTGATTGTGAAGAGGAAATAAATAGGAAACTTTCTGTGCAATTCTGTAAAGCCAAAATTCCAATGAATGATCTCATCGAAAAGGAAATTATGCAGTAACATGATTCAAAAGCAAATTTGCAGCAGTATAAAATATTTAATGTATTTGTATAAATTGAACATAAATTTAATTTAAGGAAGAGAATAAAAGTAAAAAATAACAATCATGAAACTGAGCATATATAGAGAAGAAATGTAATATAATACCTGTTAGAGAATAACCAGAAAAATAAAGATATCTCAACTGTGGTAGATTACCAATTTATTGTGGAATTACACCTAGACAACAAAAATAATTTATTAAACAAATATATATATATATATATTATTTTACTTTTTAAAAATAAAATTTAAAGGCGAAGGCTTAATACTCTAAATTTTATAAGCAGCAAATGGATTTTGTAAATTAGACTAATTAATTTTTTTACATCCAACACCAAACACATATAATATATTTGGATACAATTATTTTCAAGTATGAGTACTTTTAACAGTAAATAATTTTGGATTTAGTTGTAAAAATACAATTTCACATCAAATATTGAATATACATTTCTAATTATAGTTTTTCTTTATTAAAATGCTTCTAATTTTAAAACAATGAACCATATTGTAACCATATTTCAACAAATCAGCAGTAAGAAATGCACCAAAAATTCCAAGCCATTCAACTATTGATAAATGACCAAATCAGCAAACTTACCTAAATACACAATTTTCAGTTCTCCTTTCTTTAACAGTTGAGCAAATGTAGTGTTACTCCTGGGGAACAAAACATGAACATAGAACAGTATAAATATTTTTGGGGGCCCTTCAAAAAGTAGAAGAACAAACTAGAAAGAAAAAAAGCTCGACAGGATCGGAACTTCTTCCCAAGACACGCAAAAATTACCAAATTCCTCTAATTCCCAACCAAATTGGTACAAGCTTCGTGACTGAACTAGGACCCTAAACCCCAAATTCCCCAATTACACTAAACCTAAACCCTAAATCAAGATACACTGTTTCCACCAAAAAAAAAGCTTACCTTTTAACCACAAATTCTGCAGCTTTGATAGTATCCTCAGAAGGCTTCGTTTCTGAAGATTTCCGAGTTCTCCTCTCCCTTTCTTCCTTCGTTTTTTGTTGCTATCGATTTTACCCCTTTCGTTTTTCCCCCAAAATTATTTCTGGAATGTATTTCTGCCTACTGAGATATAGAGAAAATTATAAGTTAAAACACGGTACAAAAACGACGACGTTTCGCCGAAAGTTTAAGAAACATTTACGGCGTGTTTCACAAAAACGCCACTAAAATTTAAAGTTAAAACAGAAACGGCGCCGTTTATTAAGCTGTAATGCACATTTCTGGCGTTTTCTGAATAAACACCACAAAAAATTAACAGAAACGGTGCCGTTGAATTAATATAGAGAAAATGCTAAGTATAGAAGCGTGTACAGAGACGACGCCGTTTAGCTAAAATTTGAAGACACTTTCACGGCGTTTATTGAAAAATGCCGCTATAGCTTGGGTATTTGCGGCGTTTCTTGACAAGCGCCACAAAGAATGAAGGTTCTAATCTGAAACAGCGCCGTTTCGCTCGGATTTAATGCACATTTCTGGCGCTTTCCTTTAAAGCGCCACTAAAAATTAATTTCCTTAAGTTAGACGTCGACGTTTACCCAATATATCAAGTCACCTTTCCGGCGTTTCAAACACAAACGCCAGAAAAATTAACATAAATGGCGCCGTTTAGTTAATATAGAGAAAATGCTAATTTAAAAATCGTGGACAGAAACAGCGTCGTTTAGCAAAAATTTTAAGTCACTTTTGCGGCGTGTCTTGTACAAACGCCGCTATTGCTTAATTTTTAGGGCGTTTTTAGTAAAATCGCCGCTAATTGTTAAAGTTGTAATCGAAAACTGTGCCGTTTTATTAAGCTTCAATGCAGAGTTCTGGCATTTTTTAAAAAACGCCACAAAGTAATTATTTTACTTAAACCAAACGGTAACGTTTTAAATAATTAATTCTAAACTTTTTAAGTAATATTTATAAGAATTATATAAAATTATAAAGTTTAGGTTTTCTTGTCTTTTTTGTTTGTATTTTTATTCAATTTCTTATAATTTGGTCCTATATATAAATATACCTCATATATATCCAAAATAATTAATTATACCTATATATATCCATCCATATATATATCAATGCTTTTTTAACTTATTTATTAATTCTATTTAAACTAATATTAATTAAATACATCAATTGGTTTAGATTAAATTTTTAAAATATATTTTAAAAATACTAATTACTCTAAACCCAAAACCCTGATTTGACCCCAAAATCCCTAAACCTTAAATCCCAAACCCTAAATCCATACAAGTGTCCACCAAGCATTGCTATCCCATTAACATATGTAAGTTTAAATACAATTAATTAATCTGATTTTTATTCTATAGCCAATTGATTTTTTTTGCTATTTCTCTAAGAATTATTGTTTTATCGTGCTTTAATGTGGTGTTTTATTAATTATTTCAGATTTGGTTGGTTAATAATTTTTATTTATGTTCAAAAATGTAAGAACATATTTAAAATATAAATTAAAAAAACTAAATAAGATCTAAACCCTAAGTCCCTAACTGTTAACTTCTAACCCCTAACCCTATAACTGTAACGCCAAATTCGTACAAGTGTCCACCAAGCTTTTTTATTCCATTTACATATGTAAGATCTAAACCTAATACCCTAACCCGACCCGCCTAAATCCCTGGCTAAGCCATAAATCCCTAACTCCTAACCCATAACGTCTAACCCAGCTCCTGACCCCTAAACATTAAATCTGATCAGCTCTTACATCATATATATATAGTACTCCTGATCAATTACAATAACCTTAAAATAGTAACCCGGCCCTAAATATGACCTAGCTAAAATCTTAAATTAATAATCATATATATTATACTGAACAGAGCGCTAAAAATATTGAACCGAGATGGGATAAGATGGGGATATCCTTCTGGATATAGCTTATATCGATTTTGAATAACCAAATCTTCACACAGTTTTAAAGATCCAAATTAATATTATCTCTTTTACACTTATATAAGAAATTAATTAATATATAAATTAGAAAACACTAGTTAATCTAAACTGTAAACCATAAACCCTAAAATCATAAACCCTTAACACATAACCTTAAACTTTAAACCCCAACCTTTAAACCATAAACCATAGACCAAATACGATAAACTAAACATATATAATAACCTACATTGTATAATGCATGGTTAAGACCAAAACTTTACGTTTTGGTTAAGATATTTTCCGGCGCTTCTCAAAAAGTGCCACTAATACTATACTTTAGTGGCGATTTCTCGTGGACGCCACTAATTCCATTATACATCAAGACTTAAACACTGCATTTTTGTTAATATATTTTGCGGCGCTTCTCAAAAAGCACCGCTAATAATATGCTTTAGCGGCGTTCCCGTATAAGCGCCACTAAGTCTAATATACCTCATGAAAAAACTCTGCGTTTTGGTGAGCATATTTTGCGGCGCTTTTTGCCAAGCGCCGCTAATACTATGATGTAGCAGTGTTTTTTTAATATGCGCCACTAATAACTATATACATCGAGACAAAAACGTTGCGTTTTGGTTACCAAATTTTGCGGTGCTTCTCTGAAACGCCGCTAATAGTATGCCTTAGCGGCGTGTTCCCTTTGCGCCACTAATTCTAGTATACCTCAAGACCAAACTCTACGTTTTGGTTCAGATATTTTGCGGCGCTTCTCACAAAACGCCGCTAATATTATGCTTTAGCGGCGTTTTCCATTAAACGCCACTAACTGTAACATACACCGACCAAAATGGTGCACTTTGGTTAGGATAGTTTGCGGCGTTTTTCCATAAGCGCCATAAATTCTAACATACCTCTAGACCAAACTCTGCGTTTTGGTTAACATATGTTGCGGCGCTTTTGATAAGCGCCGCTAATACTTCCTTTAGCGACAGGTTTTCGTCAGCGCCACTAACGCTAATATACAGCGAGACAAAACAATGCATTTTCGTTAAGATTTTTGCGGTGCTTTTGGCAATGTGCCGCTAATACTTCCTTTAGTGGTTTTTTCCATAAACGCCACTAATTCTAGTATACATCAAAACCAAAACGACGTATTTTGATCTTCAGATCTTGCGGCGCGTGATGGTAAACGCCGCTAATGATGTTCTTTTACGGCGTTTTGCGGGAAGCGCCGCTAATGCCTGATATTTAGCGGCGTTTAATTTTTTACGCCGCTAATGCTAGATTATTAGCGGCATCTGTCGTCAAAACGCCACAAAAGGTGCCGCTAAAAGCCTCATTTGGTGTAGTGTTTATAAAAATAATTCTGAGGCTTACCCAAAACTTATCATAAAGGCGAATAACCATATTCTACCACATGAACATCAATTAACACACCAATGATACAATACAAAATTTGACTTAAAGGCCATACAGAATACGCCACATAGGCTATACAAAATATACAAAAAGGGTCATGCCACACAGACAACATACAAAATCATGCGTTTACTGTCCCAACGAACTTTCACAGAAGGTACCATGGATTTTTTCCTCATGACTTATACATATTTTCATGTTGTGATCTGCCAGTCCCATTTACATATTATCGAAAGCATCACCATGAATATTCATACTATCATATCATGTTATTGGTCTCACCCACATGAACTTACACATTCTCATATCATGATCTGCCTATCCAACCTTCATGTTATGGGTCTCACCCACATGGACTTACTATGGGTCTTAGCCACATAGTCATACAATTATTTCATATCGTGATTTGTTAATCTGGTTAGCAATATAACTGCCTTACCAGAGGTATCAGAAAGGAACATTTTACTTGGAATTCACTTATCCAGATTTGTTCATACACACCTGATAAATCATACTCATCCCATATCATAGTTTACCTGCATACTTACTGCTTAACTTCCTATTCAGACAATACTTTCAACATGATATCATCGCACATGTAACAACTACTATGCTTTACATGCTTACCGAATATCTGAAGTGTTAACATTATGTATATTTCTTTACCAAAATAATTCACATAAAGGAGTCAAATTAAAGACTCACCTGATACTCACCAAGACTGCAGCTTGGAGTTCCACAACTTGAATATCCTTCTCGAATCGGTAGCATCAACTGCTTACAGAACATAAATCCACCATTAAAATCCATTTACAAACAATTGAATAATAATTCAATTACATACAACCCTCATTCAGAGTCTCTTTTTCACAATTCATTACTCATATGTTTCCTAACACATTTATTCTCTAAAAAACTTAACATACAGAGCTATCAAACTTACTAGGAAATAGATATTCCACTAATCAATTAAAAAACCTTAGCTTCCAACTTAATAAAGAAGAAAAACCAAAGGATAAACTTGTAGGAAGAAGAACCGTCCCCCCTCAACCTTTCTCATTATGCATATATATGTCCAGTTCCCTTAGTGGAACCTGACAAGTGTCAGTTGTTTCCAGAGCTTGTCCTAATAAATGGCCTACGTAGTCCGAAAGAAATATAAATAAATATCATGTACAAATATTATTTGACGAACCAATTTAGTTGGCTCTTAACCAATTCACATTACGAAACCAAACTAGCACAGTACCCAGACAAACTTGGCATATTATGCATTTGGCAGTATCCCTTACCAGACTTACTATTCGCTTATAACATACTTTTTTAAATAACAGAATAACCTGAGATAGAATCTTTGATTACTTATCTGGTGACTACCTTACGCCAAGTCGTATTTTCCAAAATGCTATAAATGGGCCGACTACACTGTGCCAAATAAATAATTTCACACGTACATGCCTTCAAATCGGGTCTGCTAGACCTGAGGCGTGACAAGTAAGGTCTTGGCCTTGGGAGGTGAGGGGGAAGGGCAGACAGTGAGTAGAGAGTAAACGGTGGTGGGGGTGGAGTGAGGAAGTGATGGAACGATTTTAAAGTGGTGGTGAGTTTAAAATGGGAAAAAAAGAAGAGAAGGAAAATATCGGTGGCTAGAATAGACTACAAAAGATAAGAAAATGAGGGGAATAAAGCACAAACAGATGACAATGAGGGCTTGGAGGTGTTTGGGGTAAAAAAAATTGGGGAAAAGATAGGGTGATGGCGACGTCAATAGGAATCGGCAGTTAAGGTGCTTGAACGGTGGTAAGAGGGTAAAGGCTTGGTGAAACGAAGTGAAAAAGGACAAAAGAAAACAAAAATAAAAAACCCTAGAGTTAAAAAAGGGTACACGACCATATGTTAGGCCATGTAGGCCACACGACCGTGTATCTCTCTAAGACTGTGTGGTCTATAAAAAAACTTTTAAAAATTGCTCCAATGTTCACACAGCCTGGGACGCACCCATATGTGTGGCATCATCTAGACTGTGTGTGGTTGTCGTTCACTTCTCCTACGACTGTGTAACGGGGCGTGTGGATCACACGGCCATGTGTGGCATTAAAAAATTAAAAAATTGAAAAATTGGCTCCATTACTCACACGGTCCATGACACGCTTGTGTGTATAAGCTGTGTGTACCACACAGCCATGTAGACAGGTAGTGTGTATTCATTAAGCCCGTGTAGGTTAATTTTCTGTTTCTCCTACGACCGTGTATAGGTGTGTGTAGGTCACATGGTCGTATGACTTTTTAAGGTCGTGCGGCTCCTAATTTTTTATTCCCTATATGCACATAGACGTGTGCCCATATCGTGTAGGCCACACAATCATGTCCCTAAGTCGTGTGGTCGGCCCCAAATCGTGTAAACCATTTTTTTCAATTTTTAAAAAATAAAATTCAGGTAAATAAGAAACTAAGCATGTAACAAAATTAAATGAAATAAAACACTTGTCTTTTGAGAAGCGCTTATTTAGAGTCTAAGTTTGACTTTCCTTTTCACGCACCTGGTTAATTCAGATTTTGGAGCTGGAGCTCCTCTCTCTCGTTATCAATATCACCACCAAGATAAAGTTTGAGTCGATGACCGCTTACCTTGAATATGTTGTATTCAGGATGTGTTACCTCTATTGTGTCATATAGAAAGATGGCTTTGCCCACTAAGGGCCCGACCATCTTGACTTTAGCTTTTTAGGAAATATTTAAACTTCGAATTGTATAACTATTGGGAAATGTGCACATATTGTAGTAAGCATGTAATTGTTTTCTATTTATTTGAATGATAAATAAATAAATAAAGTTAATTTCACATTTCACTATTATGTCTTTTTTATTTTGTATTTTATATTTTGCATGCATAGCGAAATTGTGACAAGAAAATATTAGCTCATTGATTGTCTAAGTTCAAACTGATGATAAGTGGCACTGTAAGAACATTTACATTGCAAGAAAGACAACTTACTTTAGTAGATAATCTAAACGAGTTTGTAATTCTGTAAAAGAATCAAAGTGAGCATTTGATTCAAATATTAAGAAGGATTATTATGTCGTCTACAATTCCAATTTAGGAGATCGTTAGTCTTGGCTATCGGACCAGTTGATTCCACAGGTAGATACATAGAAGTATTTATTGAAAGAACTATACATTGGACTGGACCTAAGATGAATTGATTCTGAATCCATTTGTGAATTAATTCACTTGTGACATTCATGGTGTGACTTACCTAAATCCTGAGTTAGTAACTGACCATGCGTATGTAACTCATTTGCGTTGAGTGGAGGCTTATGCTCTAAAGATGATTGAGTCGATAACCGGTATGTTGGGTACATGACTTGTGTATAGCATGGTTTTACTGGCAACAGTGGAATTCATAGCTCAATTAAAGAGTTAACGATATCCTCCTATTGGGATTGTGTGGATTGATAAATATGGAACATGGCCATGGGTTGCTTGTTCTCGAACGAGCAATTTATCACAGTCATTTGTTGACGTGAACATATTAATCATTAAGAAGACATAATGGTGATAATGAGATAAAATAGGATTGTATTGAGTGAACGGATTTAACTTAAATGAATCAAGGATATCATATAAGGGTAACGCACACATGACAAGATCATTGAACAAAACAGGTAGATGAATTGCTTTCGTAAAGAGTATACAATAAGGAGTTTTCAATCATGGTACTTCTTGTGGTCTGACTCTATGATTAATTAATTGTGAATTATCATAACGATATTTTTGGACATAATTGCAATTACTAGAGCCTAATTGTATATGTCCGATTGGTCTCTCTGCTAGCTCAACAAAAGCTCGATCAAGCTGCATTTGGATTAGAAGAAAATTCTATGACTTTGGAAATAATTTAATTGAGCCAATTTGTTTGATATGGAATTGAATTGGGTGGTTGTAAGAATTGTTCAACTAGAGAATTTGATTAAAGAATTTTCTTGAAAATTTAATTTGAAAAATCTAAGTCATTTTTGGGAAAATTAATTTTGATCAAGTAAAATTAAATTAATCAATTTAATTAAAATTAATATGATATTTTTGAAACTTAATTTTCAAGTCAGACAATTGGCCCAATGGGTAATTGAACTTGAAAATTGGACCTGAGATCGTAAATTAGGCTCGAGAGCCTAAAAATGAGACCAAGACCCAAAAATTGGTCGAACTGAGTCTGGTATGTGAAATTGGACCGATGGTCCAACTAGCGGCTGGATCGGATCGGTCGGGTTGTCACTGGCCTGGACCGAACCAGCAATAACCAATTCAATTCGGGGTGCTAGCGACTGCGACGACAGTATTCCGGTGGCCAGTAAATGATCGACGACGGTGGGTTTTCGGTGGATGAGTAGTGGAAAAATTACACTCCTATCGGGACTCTACCAGAGAATTTGATTTCAGATTAACTATGCCAAAAATAATATTATTTGAATATATTTAATATTAAATTAAATTTAGTACTTATCTTAATAGTATTTTATTAATTTAATATTAAAGTGATTACCATAATATTAAATTTAATTTAATGTTTATCTTATAGATAAATATTCTATTAATTTAATAAGATTTATATTAAATTTAATCTAATATTTATCTTGATAAGTATTATATTAATTTAATATTAAAGTGATTAAGTTTAACCATAGTTGAACTCTTTAAACTCTCCCTATATAAAGAAAGCCTTGGGTCATTATTTTTTACACACTTGAGTTCAAGATAAAGTTGTAAAAAGAAAATTCTTTGAAGAAATTATTTCAGAAAAGTTTTAGAGATATTTTTTATATTTACAACTTGACCAAAAGTTAAGAGAAAATTTGAAATTACCCTAATGGTAATTTTTGTGAAAAATTTTCTGATTTGAAGTGAGCCCACACTCGGTAGATGTGAGCTTGAGGATAGCAAAGAAGACTACTCGATCGAAACGTTCATTCTAGATGATTCGAAAATGTACACTTTTAATTAAGTGTTTATTACTTTAGATATCACAACCAAGTTCTTGTTTTGGAATTTTTTTTAAAACTTTAGTTTTTCCTTAAATTTATTTTCTATTGCGTTTTCCAAACATGATTTTCCAACAGTAATAGCACTCAGTTTCCAACTGTGAATTACTTTGGCTGCTTTAACCTAGTGTTGTGGCGTTGCTTTGTTACTTATTTGTACACTCTCGAGCTTTCATAAGCATTTGCTCACCATTCATCTAGCTCATTCAGCTGTAACAATATCATTTCACCTGTAAAGTTTAGGGTCGTAGTTAAGAAATTTTATTGCCCAAAACGCTTTGTGTTCGAGTTCTAGTGGTAAGTGACAACCCTTTCCATAAACAAGTCTGTATAGAGATGTTCCTATGGATGTTTTATATGCAGTCCTATAAGCTCATAAAACATCATCAAATTTTAATACTTAGTCATTCATATTTGTCTCTACGATCATTTCTAGAATGCGTTTCAATATTTGGTTTGACACTTCAACTTGACCACTAGTTTGAGGGTGATATGGGGTAGTTGTTCTATGATGTACACCATATTTCTTAAGAGTCTTTTCAAATTGAGCATTACAAAAATGTGACCCCTATCACTAATGATTGCTCTAGGTGTTCCAAAACGAGAGAAGAGTTTCTTAATAATTTTGACTACCATACTAGCATCATTAGTTGGTAAAGCTTGAGCTTCAACCCATTTCGACACATAATCCACTACCACCAGTATGTATTTATTACCATAAGAACTAGGAAACAGTCAGGAAGGAAAATTATTCTAACACATGCATGCTATTGTGATTTCTCTTAAAACTTGCAATACTTATTTCTTTGTGTTCAATTTAATTTTATGCATAATTAGGTTAGTTTTAGTATAATTAGGAATCTTTCACACTTTAATTTATTTCATTATTAACCAATTTGCTAAGTATTAATTTTGTAATACTTGATTTGCATAAGCAGGGTTAGTAAATCATCAATTATGCTGCAATCAACCTGTAACAATCTTTGTCATTGTTTTAATGAATATAGGTTAAAGGGGATTAACTATTCTAGTCCTTCATGCCATTGTAGTTAATGCTTGCTATTTGTTTATTATTCTATGTTCTTAAGTTGTGCATTCATCTAGGTAAATTTTAGTTTAGTTAATTAGGACATTTCTGAACCATATTTGTATTTTTCACCAACTTTCCATTTAATAAATTTCACAATATTTACTTAAACAATCCTTATGGAGACGATATTCTTAACTCACTACTTTATTACTCATTGACGACTATGTACACTTGCATATCACTTGATTAATTTGCAACAGAAGCTCCTAATTCTTGAATTCCAAACCAACCTTAAGCCTTAAAATGTTACAAGCTGAAAAGGCCCAGTGACTTAGGTAACTCTGTTTATGGATGAAAGTCATGTTAAGTATATGAAACTATAGTTACTTACATTATTTTTACATAAACACCATAATTGTGTAGTTTATTTTGATGGAATCATGTTCTAAGTTATCTTCTTACCTATTAACCTTGTAATTTACTAAACTTTCATGTCTAAAATTAAAATTGTGAGTATTTTATATATACCACATTAAAATTGCATGTTTTAACAAACCTTCCTAGTTCTTATGTTTTCGAACTAAACATTTGTATGAAGCATGTTCAAGGGATGTCTTTCTTTTCTTTTTGCATGTGATTGTCTTGTTTGCTTGAGGACAAGAAATGAGTCAAGTGTGAGAGAATTTGATCTGCCACAATTCGTTGTGGCAAATTAAGCTCTTTTCAAGACTTAATGAGTTTGTATTTGAGTAATTTGATATCTTTTTATTTAGTTTGTAGGCTTAGTTAATTTTATATTTGAATTCAATAAAATGATCTTTTAGTTTGCTTTATGACTTGTTAGACCAATATGGGCCTAAGGAAGAACTAACATGTTGGTTAAGTGTGTAGGGCGATATTATAGGCCGCTGAGTTAGTGGACTGCTCCGGGTGTTGCTACATTCAAAAGGAATGTCACGACACCCAACTTTGAACCAATAGGGGGAACATACAGCCATCGATGTCGCGACAACCACCATCCCATATCGCGACAACCAAGTTCGAACCTAGAGTGGGAGTGTACAATCATCAATGTTGCGATAACCACCACTCCATGTCGCGACATCGAACTTTGAACCAATAGGGGAAGCATTCGTCGTTCAATGTTGCGACACCAGCTATAGGATGTCACGACACCGGTCTGATGAGGCCTATTTATTAGTCAATGGAGTTTTTTGTCTGCACAATCATAATTAACTTATTTAGCAGCCTGTAATTCACCTAATTTGGTCATATAACTTGAACACTATAAATGTTAGCTCTCAGGACTTAATTAGGGAGTTAGATATTAGTTCATCAAATAAAATTTTATTTTTCTGTTCTTAATTAAGGTTTAGTTCTAGTTTTAAATTTCCATTCAGTTGTAAACATTCTTTCGATTTCAATTTCAGTTCTAGTTTCATTCTTTTTTCTATTTCATTTCTGTCAGTCTTTACTTCACCAATTTCAACAATCAACAAATCATTCAAGGGTTTAAAGATTCAAGAACACAACAACATCTATGGATTCTAACCATCTTTTCCCTAATTTCTTTATTTTACATATGTTTAATGTTTAATAAATTGATAGGAATTATTGCATTTAGAGTGAGCTAGAAATAAAACCTTGGGAAGGAAAAATGAACTGAGGTGAGATTTTTTAACTCGAGAATTAAGGTTTTGCATCTAGTTAGTTAGAGTAGATTAAGTGAAAAAAACCCTAGAATTGATAACTTTAGGAAGTTACTTAGGTAGATGAGGCTAAAAGGATAGTCTATTGGGAATCAACTTAATCTAATCCAATTTAGTTTATCAGGTCGAAAGATAAGTAAACCAAGTCGATCAATTAATCTAGTCATAGGTCGAAAGGTATTAATTAGGTTAATAGTTAGTTAATTAATTAAAACCCTAGACTCAGGTTAATCATGAACATAGAAGTGATGCACCCTTCTTTCTGTTTAATTGATTATTGGTTTTGTTATTTCTCTTCTGTTATTTTATTATTCAATCCAATTATTTTTTCCGTGCTATGACTTGTACGCAAGTAATATTTAGACTTGTTTAGTGTGTACTTCGTGTAGCAATTTAGTTTAAACAAACTTCATTTAGATACGATCCTCAGAATACTTCTAAGGTATTTCTTTGTAAATAAGAAACTATATTACAATTTGACCTATACACTTGCAAATACCACACATATTATATATATCTAAATCGCAATTTTTTAAGCCCCGACACACGCACGTTGGGGCACGATCACAAGATAAGTTTCTTGTGAAGTTAGCTAGAGTTCATATTGAGGAGAGAGAAAAGAGAAGTTAGGGATTTGAGAAAGGTTAAGGTAAGATAATGAATTGTCTTAATGGATTTCATGTCTATCTCATCAAAATGCATGTAATTCGTATGTGATTATTGTTTTTGTAACACCCCCTAACCCCAAACCGTCGCCGGAATAGGGTTACGAGGCATTAACAGACATATCAGATAATTTACAATAATTCTTAAATAAATATCAAACATATTAAGATAAAATCATAAAATCATATAATATTTTACTAATTGACTTCATTCATGTTTTTTTTTTTAAATTTCAGCAGCATTTCTATTTATTTTTACATAAAACCCCCTGCAATTAAAAGCCATATCATTTCCAAATATAATCAATTCAACCAATTCATGTCACATTCTCATTTTCTATTCTAAATACCTTCGAATCAAACTCAATTAACATAATATCGATTTAAATTCAACAATATACTAATTAAATAAAAATAGCTAAACTTCTTTCATTATAATTCATAACTTATAATATTAACATTTTTAACCATTTATATTAAAACATAACAACCTTTATACACATCCTATGTACATGCCACATTACCAAAAGAAAATATACATCACCAAAGTTATGCTGAAGCCGATATTAATCTGGATGCTGAACCGGGACCTTTGACTTCTATCGACCTGCGTAAGGAAACAACCGTACGCTGAGTATTTCATACTCAGTGGTATTACCATAATTCAAATTATAACAATAATAAACATATAATGCATAAATCTTATATACAAATTTTAATTCAATATCTCAACAGTAGTAATTCATCAATTAATATCATACATCCACAATTTGATTTTAGACATATCATGAACCTTAGGTTCATTTCTCAATCTCATATCACATTTCAATTCATAATTCAGCTTTTTCATTTCTTTTCAGTAGCGCATTTGATCAACTCGTTCGGTTTATCATTTCATTATTTACGCTATTAACAAAACTCGGACTTTGGCGGATACACGGATCCAACCAAACACACCAGAATGGCACCCAGTGCCTCATCGGATAGTTCGAAGCAATAGTTGACGCCCAGTGTCTCATCGGCAAAGCCGAAGAAAGTTGGTACCCAGTACCTCATCGAATCTATCCGAAGAAATATAATGACACCAGTGTCTCATCGACTCGAGGTCGAAGTATCCCTGAACTCTTCCAATCCTATGGCATGCCAACTATATCCGACTCAGCCCGACTAGTTAATAGGGTATTTAAATCACATATAATCCCAATTCAATCACAATTTCTCACATTTTCAATTCAATCATTTTTCCACCTTTCAATCAATAATTAATCCACAATTCACACATTTTCACAACTCAATACATTTCCATTCAATTTAATATCGGTCACTATTCGATTTAAATTCACTTCCCACTTTCAATCAACAAACAATTCAAATATTAATTCATATCAACTATTCAAATTAATTCCCACTCATCTTAATAATAATAATAATAATAATACTTACCTCACATTTCATTTACTAAACACATAAATTAAAATTTAACATTTAAAAATAAATAATTTGAATTATAGTAATACAAACCGTAAATCTCCCGTTTTAGTCCTCGATAGCTTTCTCCTTTCCTTTTGATGCCGATGCCTCGAGTTCTTTGTTAGCTACAAAAATAATAATAATTTGTACCATTAATTACAGCACTAATTATAATAAATAATTAAATTTCTAATCGATCCTTACCTTGTTCTCAATTTAATCCTAGCTAAGTTTTCTTACTTTCTTAATTCAATTCACACTCTATTTCTATTCAAATTTCATCCAAACTCAAATGTAACTATTAAAATTTCAGCATATTTTCATAATTTCGAATTTCCACCAATTTAGTCCCTAACACATAAAACTTATAGTTTCTTTTACAATTTAATCCTTTTATCAATTCTAACTTGAAATTTGTTCAATTAAATCCCTAATTCAACAATTTATTCAACATGAACCATGCTTAAAAACCTATAACTTCCAAAAACCTCAACTTAATTTCATCAAAACTCTACTCTAAAGCTTCTAAAACATCAAAATTAAGAGAAAAGGACTTAATTGACTTACCAAATTAACTCCAAGCTTTAAAAATCTATTTTTCCCTTTTTCTTTCTTTTTTTTCTTCTTTCTTTCCCCTGTTTCGTTTGCTTCTCTGTTTCTTTGTTCTTTCTATTCTTTTTATTTTCTTTTGCTTTGTTTTTATTTCCTTTTATGTTTAATTAATTATTATTTATAAAATATCTATTTTAATAACAAATATAATTAATACATTTGTACCATATCATAACCTTACAATTGTCACTACTTAATTTGTTTATCAATTAAAAATCTCATTAAATAATTATTTAGTTAATTAATATCTTTTACTTAAATTTTAAGTAAATAAATATATGTAATACACTTGTATTTTATTTTTACCACACACTTGGCAAAATCATAATTTATTATTACCCAAAAATCTTATACTAATTATTTAATTATTAAATATCTTTTAATTTAATAATAACTAATAACTAATAATAAATAATAAATATCTTATACTTAATTAATAAGCAAATTAAATCTACAAACTACAAATATATACATATTTTAATTACACATGTATTATTTTATCACCATCCATTTGTCTACTATTTACTTTATTTAATAATAACAATATAAAACCATAATAATATTTAATAATTATACTAATTATATACATATAATATTTATATATAACCTAAATAAATCTTGGATTTTAATGCAGATATGCCGCCTCATTTCATATAAATGGCTTAATTCCATTTTAGCCCTTTTTATTTTCTTTTAATCTATAATTAGACTTTTACCCTTTATTCATTTTAATCCTTTTTCCTAATTACTCTTAATTGAGCTAAATTCACCTATCTAAAACCTAATTAAACACACAACTAGTCTCGTAAATATTTCTAATAATTATTTTTGAACTCAATTTACTAAGACGGAGGCCCGATATTATACTTTTCCAATGCCCGTGAATTTTGGGTCATTACAGTTTTGATGTTAAATATTGTGTATGTGTGTTATGTTATTGAAGAGAAAGAGAATAGAAGTGAAGAACAAGTTGGAGACAAAGGCAAAGGGTTGGCAAAAGAGTAAAGGAATGAGGAACTCATTTCAAGTGTTTGATAGTAAGTATATTAAGATTTTTACTTTATCTAACAAACCCTAAATGAAAGCTTGATAAATTGATTTAGTAAAATTCATGGGATTTTTTTGTATATGAAAATGATAATTTGAATTATGGAAATTTTTTGAAGGTGAAGTTGTGTTCTTAAAATGAATTGAAAAGTATATATGTAGTGAATTTGAAGAAAAAAAAGACTGAATTGCAAAATGTTTAAAAGTTAGATAGGTTAAATAGATATTAATATGAATCATTTAAGTGAAATCTTAAATGTTGTTAAAATAAATGTAAAGTGAAATTTGATGATTGTTGATTCTATATAGATAAGGACTAAATTGTAAAAATAGTAAAATTTGAATTATTTTTATTTGTTGAGAAAATGTAATAAAATTGTATATTTTAAATGCTTATGTAGAAAAAATGAGAACTAGTAGAATATAAATGGCATGCCATTAGGAAAATTTCTACGCACGCAAGTGATAATGCCACTACAGTGCAAGTGATAGTAGCACTCTTGTGCAAATGGCAGTGGCACTCCGGTGCGAATTATCGATTTTTCCGCATATCTTATACGTTCAATTGAGTCTACAATTGAACTATAGATTTTCAAGGTAAGTGAATTCAATAATGATATTAGTAAGTAGCTTATAAAATTGTTAATTTGAGACCTCACTATAACTATTATTGAAATAAATTCATATCTGATGATAATGATTCATAATTGATATATATTATATATAATTAATGAATTGGTTTAAAATGTAAAGTTTAATTCTTGATATACTTACTAAACTTTCGCGAGCAACGTATTATTTTCAAACGCGTAGGTGAAGACTTGTTTTGAAGCTCTAGAATGAAGGTCGATTTTCTCTCATCTCATCACAAATCAAAACTTGGAAGAGCGTATGATTTTAAATTTTTGGTATTAGCTCATGACATGTACATAGGGATATGTTAAGCATGTTTGCGAATGAATTTCAATGGAAGTGTGTGATGATTTTGATCTTCCTTGCTAGGTTTGTAAACTGTGATGATTTTGATCTTCCTTGCTAGGTTTGTAAACTTAGACATGTTTGATTTTGTATTAAATTGAATTAGGTGATGTTTAAGGTTGGAAATTTGTACATTTGAATGGATTATTGGCTTAAATGGATGATAGATACCATATGGATGTTGTCTTAGGTGATAGGAATTAAAATGCTTAAGATTCAAGGTGTCAAATTTCACGTCGCAACATCGGGTTCATGATGTCACGACGAACCCTACTCAGTAAGTGACATTGAGACGTGGTACATTCGTGGTTGCAACAAGCTCTAGTTAGCGAGTGACATTGCGACATGACATCCATAAAGTCGCGACGAGCACTCAATAGTTTAGAACTTTACGTTTTGATCCTTAAACAATCTTGGATTACTTAGGGAGTTTTCATAAGCTTGAAAAAGTATATAAATCATATTTTAATTGTATTATGAGCTCAATAACTTGAGTAAAAAAAATGTTTAATTGATATGAAAATATTGTAGGTGCTCTGGCAACAAATGTGACATGCTGCTACCTTGATCAACGATCGGGTGAGGTAAAGGGTGAATAATTGATCATCTCTGATCTCTCTATCTCTTTCTGAAAAGCTATGCAAAATTAGATATTGTTATTTCATGTCAAAGAAAATATACACTGTTTTTCCTTTTTAACATCTTTGGAGAATGAATTATCTTTTACATCATGAAACAGATTGTTCTGAGTTTGATGAAGTTGATCCAGCTGGAAGATATGGCAGAGTAGAACTCCTCCTTTCTTTTATTTATTTATTAGTTTGATTCTTTGATCTTACTTTTTTTGTTCTTTTTTGTTTCAGTAGAATGAAATCCTTGGAAAAGGAGCTTCAAAGATAGTGTATGAATGAGAATCATGATAACTCCAATCTAATACTTTTTTTGCTCATTTATTTTTAATACCCAGATTTTTTTCTTCTTGTTTTAATGTGTGGTTGGTTCGATGAATATGAGGGGATTGAAGTTGCTTGCAATTAAGTAAAACTCCATGATATTTTACAAACCCCTGAAGATTTCGAAAGATTTTACTGTGAAAGTCATCTTCTTAAGACATTGAAACACAACATTTTGAGGCTTCATACTTCCTTGGTAGAAAATCGAATGCTTTCTATAAGGTTAAAGATCCAGAAGTCTGACAATTTGGGGAGGAATGTTTGGCAACTATGTCTTTGAGGTTGTTTGCAAGAGAGTTGTTGAATGATTCTTTTCTCCAGATTGATGATTTAAGATCACTGGAGTATAGGAGAGAACTTGATGAATTGGGGCCTCTCATTCGACAACCATATCCGGAACTTCATTTCAGTAGTACTTCTTATCATAACAGTTATGAGACCCTGAATGAATGGGGGTATCATCTTGCTGAAACCGAGCTTTTCAAGCATCAGGAGGATGAACATGCTGTGGATCTTGACATAAGCATTAAGGGGAAGACGAGATATGATGGTGGTATCTGTTTGAGACTCTGGATCGCTGATAAAGATGGTTAGGAACTTCCTCAACATTTTTTTTTCAATGTGGAAACCCGAATCTGACTAGTATTTGCTCTTTCTGTCAACTTGCAGGTCGTATTCAAAATACATAGTTCCCATTCGACATTGAAATTGATACCGCATGGAGTGTTGCTACCGCAATGGTTGCTAAATTGGATATCATTGATCAAGATGTGACTAAAATAGTGGATATGATCGATGGGGAATTACCTGCTTAGTACTGGATTGGAGGACAGGGCAAGGAGTCAAGGAAACACCCCGGTTTGTGAACTTCTGTCACGATTGTGCTACCAACCGTACATCTACAAGTTCCCTCTTCGATTTCTTAACGCAAAATGCAGGCATCAAAGGTTTGCAACTTCTTCAGTGTTGTAGAAACGAATGTGCTTCAATGTATGGCCGATTCGAAGAGATTAATTTTCTGGTTTAGGAATTTGAGAATTATATGACTGATGGAGCACCAAATGAATCAACCAAATCGGTGCATCACCATGAGATAAGGGACAAGTAGGGGAGCTGCAAGCATAGTCCAATTTGCGCACGATAGAGCCATTTGGACGAAGAGTACGAAAAATCAGATAAGCCGTTCTCAGTAATGCAAGAAGTTCAATCTTGTGTTTGACAGGTTCTCAGTCTTCTCTGCTGTTCATTCATAATATCGTGATTCTTGGACAGTTTTGGTACAAACTCCAACACTACCTGGTATCAACAAATAGGATTCATATCATATTCTTCAAGCATTTCGACTCCGGTTTCCATGACTGTAAGAATAGAAGCTACTCCGATCCGGATACTCAAAACTCTGTCAATGAATAACACCCCTCCCAGAGTCCCAGTTGATGCTGTTGGTATATATAAAATGTGCAAGAGTGTTTGAACAATGAAAATCCACCCTTTTTGATAAAACAGTATATGTTTCACCTTTTCCCTCTCCTAATCCTATTTTGGAGCAAATCATTCAATCTCTAACAAACAGATGACAACATACAACCAGTTGATAATCGATCTGTAAAGGAAGATCCTAAGCATTATTTTATGTTGGAAAATCAAACAATGAAAACCCATTTTGCACCATAAATCTTTCTTTCCTTTTCTCCAAATGATTCGTGTATGTACTCTATATGGAAATATTTAAAAAAAATTTCCCTAACTTTTTCGTGTATTTGAAAGATTCCTTCATGCATATTTACCAAAAAAAAAAATTAAGAGTTTGGATAACATTACCCTTTTTAATTGTAAATCTCTACTAAAAAATCATTAAAAAAATGAAATACCGAAGAAAATACTTTTACACAAATTTAAGACTCGGTGATCGGTAAGAGCGAGACCAGTTCAGTTAGGTTGGGTTGTTTGAACTTTTTTGATTTGATTTAGTTTTCGGTTTTTTATATTTATTTTTTATTTTTAGATTTATTTTAACAAAATAAGCTCTAGTCGTAAATATTTCTAAAAACATAAATTTTCATGCAAGTAAAAAAAGTTATTAACTTCTATAAAATATTTTTTTGAAATAATTTTCGGATTAATTTTTAATTTCTCTATTTTTCATCCTTAACTCTACTGATTGGTGTATGCATCATGATAAGTTCTAATTCTAAATTTACCTTAAAAAGATTATATACTGTCACAATTTCAGAACGGATCAATTCAAAATTAATCGATAGTTGAAGATTGATTTTCCATCCGTAATTATAATTCATTGAACGTATTATTCCAAAGAAGAAAAAGTTTAAACACCACCATAATTATTAATTACAAAACAAAATCTTGATTATCCAATTTTGATGAAATTTCAATACCCGAATTCTGGCATAGCCCAACAAAACTAGAAAGTTGGGTCAGGCCTAAAACAATCAAATTCTAAAATTGTTAGCCCAATCCAAGTGTCATTACTCATAGAAAGTTCGCTTAGCCCCAAAAAGAAGCAAAACCCTAATTATCAGTGGTATAAATTCTCGCCATTTCCGTTGTCTTGCTTGAGTTGCTGCTGTCGTCTTTTGAAAGCCTTCAGAGCATTTACCATTGACCTGTGCCGGAAAGGAAATAAGAAGATTTTGCTTGACCATGGCTGACAAGGCAGTGACTATTAGGACCAGGAAGTTCATGACCAACAGGCTTCTTTCCAGGAAGCAATTTGTGAGTGCCCTTTTCTTTTCTCTCGTTAGCCAAGTTTAGTTCAATGTTCAATGTTCAATGTTCAATTTATAGATCTGATTAAATAAGGGACTTACAGGATATAGTTGCTAAATTTGCGATTTTATTGCATTGCTGATAAGATGCTTAATTTAGAACATTGTTTGAATTTTTATTTGAATACAATACACCTCTTTGCTTAAAAAATGCGATTATAGTAAAATATGTTCTTTGCTTAAAAATATTTGTTTGAGTTTATTGTTAACATGACTTTTCCCCCCCTTTTTTTAGATCATTGACGTTCTACATCCTGGAAGACCCAATGTTTCCAAGGTAAATCTTTAATGTTTTTCAATAATATCAGAATCTTATCTTAACTGGTCGTGTACCATGGATTGTATTAACTGCTTTTTGACTGTTGATTTATTGTCTTTAGGCGGAGTTGAAGGAAAAGCTCTCTAGAATGTATGAGGTGAAGGACCCCAATTCAATCTTTGTGTTCAAGTTTAGGACTCATTTTGGAGGTGGAAAATCTACTGGATTTGGTTTGATTTATGATTCTGTTGAGAACGCCAAGAAGTACGAGCCCAAGTACAGGCTGATCAGGGTAATTGTTGATGGCTCTATTCTATATTTTCTCTGGATTTGTTAGTTGTATGAGCTGCATTTGCTTTAACATGTTGAATTCTATTTCTCTTATGGACTTTATCTGCAGAATTCTCTTTTCACACTTTAAGCATTGCTCAATTCTATGTTATACTCCCTCTCTTTGTTTTTGTTGAAGTACTTGTATCTGACCCATGTTTGGACTTAGAAAAGATTAAAACATATTCGTACCTAACACTCTTAGCTAAGTCCAAGTAACATAGACTATAGTGCATGGAGTCAACCTAGCACTTAAAGTGTTGTATTTGGAACTAGAGTTTGGTGCTCTAATTTGTGCTTGAGGACTGCCTGCTAATGAAGAAAGCTTGAGCCAGTTTTCATTATTGACTCTGAAGGCCTTTTCCCAATTTCATACCTTTTGTATTCCTAGTGGTTGTTCTGAGTTGTACTATATCGGTGTCTCTTTGAAAAGGTCCCTATGTAATGTAAGAAACTAATTATTTATGCTGCTGTTTCAGAATGGACTCGATACCAAGGTAGAGAAATCGAGGAAACAAATGAAGGAAAGGAAGAACAGGGCTAAGAAGATCCGTGGAGTAAAGAAGGTAAGATTGATCGACATTTTTACTTACCTTACTTGAACTGCTGTCATTTTGTAAACGTCTGACTAACTGTTTTTGCTTGTTTCAAATAGACCAAGGCCAGTGAAGCAGCAAAGAAGAAGTGAGAGCTAAAAGGCAAAACTCGTGCTTATCACAGAGCCAATGCTTTTCAACATTGTTTTTTAGGGTTCTTGAATCTTTTGTTTTGGAAACCAGATTTTTGGTGTTGTTATCTGATGTTTAGTTATATTATTACGATCTGATTTTTCTTATTTTGAGAATTCTTTCATGGCAGATTTTGAAATATCCCATGTTTTGCCATTGATATTGTCAGGCAGTACTTGCTCTATCATCCTACCAAATCTTGAATCCAAAAAAAAAAAAGGTAGTTGATGCAAGAAAATCTTAAATGCACTTTATGAATAGATATGCAACACTTTTTTGGATGTCCTTCCATGAATAGATTTACTAATTTGTCCGAATGAATATGTTGAACGACTTTTTTCATGTGTAAAGATTTTTAAAGGTAAAATTCATGTGTAATTATTATATATATTTCCGGATATGTTAGGTTAATAGTTTTCGTTTGAGATCATCTTTTATGTGGTTTCGATAAAAGTATAATAAATTAATTGAGATTTTGATTCATTTAAAATGTTTAGTTATATGCCAATGTCTATTTGGAGAACAGTTAAATCTTGCTTATTAGGGTACAACAAATCAAATTGTGTGTTGTTTGTATGATACTTTATTTTAGATATGCTCTTTTAGGATCAAGACTCTTTATCCTTTTCACAAAGGACGAAAGTGTTTTACTCGTATCTAATTTTATACCATCATCGGGTTTTGGATTTTTTACCAAAATAATGTGAGAAAAAATAATTATTTATCAAAATGGGGAGGCAAAAAATTATTTAGGAAAATAGATATTTTGTTATAGTCCCTTGCTGGTGTCTTTTAACACATAGGCAGCACTATCTAACTTTTTCTTAATCATTATGTCATGGTTAATTTTTTTTAAAAATCATTTTTAGTACCATTACTGTATTCTGTATGTATTTTTTTTAAAAAATACCTGAAAAATATGGATATGTCGATTTAAAAAAAATTATTGATGCCCCCGACACTGGCGAGAATATAAATTTTTTTTGACTGGAAATGGAAAAATTAAACTGAAGTTAGAAGAATAGCCTTAGCAAAAGAAGAGTAAAAACTTCGTATTCACCAGCAAAGCAGTTTACTTTTAACTTTTATAAGAAAAGAAAAAAGGAAAACTAAAAAGCTTTGGGTCTTTACTTTTTGATGTCGTTCCTATGGTTTTCTTTTCTAAAATTCAAATGTTGAGAAAATTAAATATCCTCAAATGTTTTTCTAAATTTCAAATGTTGAGAAAGATGAAACCTTTTTAAAGATACAAAGAAGAAATATTGATAACAATATAAAATAATATAGTTACTTTTAAAACTTTTAAATTAAAAGTTGTTTCTTTTTTTATTTGATCAAAAAATTAAAAATAGTTTCGGTTTTTTAAGAGACGAGGAATCAATTAATTTGAAGCTGCCTTGGGAATAAAGGAAAAGAAAACTGAAAAAATTAACTCTCCAATCAAATGCTTAGCTCTTTTTTTTTTTTTTAGTTTTATTTATTTATTCCCAGGCAAATTCAAATTAATTCCCTCCTCATCTATTAGGAAACCGAAACTACTTTTAATATTTTGATCAAATAAAAAAAAAACAATTTTTTCAGTTATTTTTTTCCGTTTATTCCTAATGCAACTTCAAATTAATTGGCTCCTCATCTCTGGGAACCAAAACTACTTTGAATTTTTTAATTACAGAAAAAGAAACCATTTTTTCAACTTTTTTTTCCCTGTTTGTTTCTAAGGCAACTTCAAATTAATTAGCTTCTCATCTCTAACTACTTCTAATTTTTGGATTAAAGAAAAAAGAAACAACTTTTAATTTAAAAGTTTTAAAAGCAACTGTACTATTTTATATTTTTATCAACCTTTCTTCTTTATATCTTTGAAAACATTTCATCTTTCTCAGCATTTAAGGATATTTAGTTTTCTCAACATTTAAAATTTTCGACAACAAAAAGTGAAGACCCAAAGCTTTTAGTTTTAGGTTGAAGGAAACTGTTTTGTTGGTGGATTTTGAGTTTTTACTTTTCTTCTTTTTCTAAGGCTATTTTTTTTAACTTTTTATTTTTTATTTTTTTCGTTTCCAGTAAAAAAAATTCTCACCGGTGCCACCTGACATGCCGGCGGCACCTATATTTTTTTGTACTTTGTATATCCGTATTTTTTTGAGTATTTTTTTAAAAAATACATATCGGTGTGAAAGGAAGGAAACTTAATGTTTCAAGATTTTGTGTTATCAATTCTTACATGCATGTTAAGATTTGATAGATTGATGATCTGATGTGTACAATTATCTTTCTTTTAGCTTAAGAAGTTGACGAGAGTCCAAACATAAAGACAAAGGATCTGCTTTGTAGACTTGTGTTAGAATTTCTGGTGAGTTCCTTCTTACTTCCATGTGTTGTAAAATACTTTGTTATATAATTCGTGTAAGGTAAATAACCCACCTATGTAAAGTATGAATGGTGATGTGTGGTTAATGATCATTCAGTGTCATCAGTTTGAGTTCAGTATGTTTGTGATATGAAGTGAGCACCATCCTTCATGCCTAAGCCATTACCATCTACTTTTGATATGAGAAATATAATTTGATCTGTGGTGATAGAGAAGAGGAGATATGTTTGTGTAGCCTCTGGTAGGGTAACTATTTTGCAAATCGGATTGACAGATCACGATAAAACATGCCAATTTGAATGAAAACAATATGAGGAGTTAAAGGGGATGTAAACTCAAAATTATATAGGGTTTTTCCATATATTTTTACCACCTTTTTACTTAATAAATATGTTAATCTTGAGTAATTATTATTAAAATAAGTGAAATTTACTTAATCAGTAATATTGGGCATGAATTTATAAAGTATATGGAATAGTGCTTAATTACATGATTTTTGTACATATTTTATATTATTTCATGTTAATTTATTAATATTTGATTTTTCACTATGCAGGAGGACCATTGAAGATATGATTAATGTGAATGAAATGTGGCCATGCATAAATTAATTCATATGGACAGCAAGACCATGCAACTTGGGTCATGAGGTTGATAATTTGACCTAGTAAAAGAGGTGCTAAAAGATGAACATATCTGTTACATTATTGGATTGAGAAACCATCCAACAAGGAGGAACTAAAACTCGGTTTCGGCACAAGTAGATGACAGCCTAAAAGCAAGCTTTGGGGTATTTAATTGAAGGTTTTTACAATTGGAAAATAATCAGAAATCAACCCAACTACTTCACTGTTGAAACCGTCCACCCTATGACTATAAATAGCCTTGGTTTGAATTCAAAATGAGGAGACTTAGTCATCCCCTTCTCCTTGAAATGTGACTGGCCATGTGTGATAGAAAAAGAAGGGTTTTGGAAATCTATTTTTAGCTAACTCTACCCATTACCTTTACCTATAAATACCATGCACCAAACCCTTAATCCCTCATTCCTCAACACTCATTTCTCTTCTCTCATTAGCATTTTCTCTATATTCCATTCCCCTTTTCCTTCCCTTGCATAGCCTCCCATCTCTTTTCCATCCTTTACCCGCAAAAGCTTTGTCAAAAGCATCTTTTGGCCGGCCACCTTAGGAACTCCTTAGCAAAAGAAGCATCGAGTAGAACGGATGAGTGCATTAGTCAGAATAGATCTGAAAGACTGCTGAACTGAATCAGCCAGGATAGATCCGAAAGGCTACTGAACTGAATAGAATAGAGTTTGCTATTTCCTATTGTTATTTATTTTAATCATGTTTGCTTTGAGTTTATTGTTTTTGACATCAATGATGATATTTTAAATCCTATTTGCTAGAATGAGTATGTTAAATCAATAAGATCTATTTTATTTATGTTTAACATGTTTAGGCCTCAGTCAGTCATGTTTTCAATTAATATCATGATGCATTTCATTCATATGTGATTGGGTGTACTCAGATTAGCTGAACGATCCTAGCCAAACGACCACTAGTAGACACATAATTGAAAAGTGCAATGCTCAATTTAGATTCTTAAACCCAACTAAGTTGAGGTTTGTAATATCTTTAGTTAGCTCTATTATCTTGCATGGTTTTTGCGTTTATATGATTAAACTGTTGCAAACGTAAATGTCATTGTGACTTCGCATAAATGCTAAGAATCCCTTAGTCTAATATGATCAGAAAAATACATATTTCACTAAGTAAAAGATCTGAAATGACTTAATTTGGTTTTGAAACTCATGAAAGATCGAGTTTCCATGGAAGTATTTTCGAACATTGTTAAGCATGATAAAGTAAATTGAATTGATTAATATAATTATCCTAGCCCATTTAATGTTGATTGTTTTTGTTGCTAAAGCCATTCATGCATACATTTAGGTAAATTGCATCTAGATTAGAATTGCATACGGATCAATATTTGCATCTAATTAATTTACTTAGTTTAATGATCACCATCAAAATCATTGAGTTTTTACATCAAATTGTGAATTTATAATTTTACAAATAATTGATTAACATACACAGTCCTGTGGAGATGGTAACTCATTTTTACGTACTTATTACTTGAACGACTGTGTACACTTGCACAAACTACGTTACAAGGGAGTATGCATGTGAACGAGATTGTTTGATATGCTTCTGATTCTGAATTCTAGATACGTGGCTGGCATGAAGATGGGTTGTTTGAGTTGTGTTAGGTTAGCATACAGTATACACCAATGTGTTAAGTAAGTTGGCGTACTATGTCTGTCTGTGTTCTGTATACGCCATTGGGGTACTATGACTATTATGTGTAAGTCCATCTGAAAAGTTCAGTTGTATTGCAAGTAAAGATATGTATAATGTCTTTTTGGAACTCATTAAGTTCGTATGAACTTACTCTGTATCTTTTCCTTCTCAGGCTTTCTGATTGAAGGGAGACTGTTTATTGGAAGGGCTACGCTAGAATGCTGCTATTGTGAGCTGACTGTTTTGTTCTGTATCATGCATGACGCTTGGGGACGACGTATAATTGTATTTTTAAAATATCTGATACGATATTAGGGTGGAGGAAGCAGAAGAAGGATCAAATTCAAGTTGTTTGACTCAAGAAGGAAAGATTTGGATGTGACCTGAAAGGAAGAAACCAAATAAATTTAGAAAATAGCAAATGAAATAACAAAAATAAGAAATTATTTTAAAATAAAGGATAAATATTTAAAATAATAACTAAATTGCGAAAAGATAGATTAAAGCAAAGTGAAAGATGGAGCGAGAAACAGATGGATATGATGGATAGAAGGATAAATGTTCAATTAAACCATTTGAGATATAAATCCAAATAAACTCAACTAATGACTCTAATCAACCCTCCAAGAAATAATCCTTGGAAAATTGAATGGTGAAGAATGAATTCTCATGACTCCTTGAAAAAAATCTAGAAGAAAACTACTAAAAACTCACAAGATAGAAATCTTGCACAAGAAACAAACTCTCAGAGTTGAAAACTTTATTAATGAAAACAATTGTCTCCTTAATGAACAATGAAGAAACTTTTATATAGGCTAGCTAAGTACATCCAAATAAAAATCTAAAGTATACTAAAATTCTAATTAATCTAAACAAGAAATAGTTTTAAACAAAAATTTCTTGTTAACATAAAACTCCTAAATAACTTAAAATACTTAATACTTATAGAAAATTCGTAATAAAAAATAATAAAATAATAAGAGATAAATAATACAATATTGGGCTCATGTATAAAAAGAATTAAGCCTAGGACTCGAACCCAATATGAAACGCCTAATCTTGTGGGATTGATTAGGGTCTTTGAAAAATATTCTCCACATGGGCTTGTCATCATAGATTGCGAGTTTAGGCTCACAAACAAATTAATCCCTTCTAATTCATCCTCGCTCTGAAATCCATCGTCTTGAAGCTTCAACTCTTTTTTTCGAATTTTTTTTGTGATAAAGTCTTGAACGAAGGAGTTGAGTTTTGAATTTAGTTGCTTGGATTTGGATCTCGTGGTTGGGCCTTGAGGGAAACTAATCCCATCTCTATTATGGCCTTTGAATTGGACTGAGCTGCTTGTATCATAATCTGTATAAAGAAATATCATTTTGATAAGACACTATTTTTATAAGAACCTTATCAAATTTCAATATCTGGATTTGAGTCATCATATTCTATTTAATGAAGTTTACTTATTTAAAGCTTCTACGCAAGATGATATGAACTGCTAATGATGTCATTTAAACCTTTGTAATGTATTAACCCTGACATGTTTTATATTTACAACTTTGTAAAATATTATAAAGCTTCTGCCAAATAATTGAAAGTTAGTCCGATTTTAAGTGTGACACATCATACTTGGATCTAATTATTGGGCCAGGTTTGGCATGTTACATCGCCCTTGAGTAGGATGAAGGGCAAGGGTTTATTGGTTGAAGATTCAAGCTCAAAGATAGATGGGAAGTCAATTTCTAAAGGAGTTATTGTTAATCGAAATAAGATTTTGTTACGGTAGCAAGAGGAAGCGGCTCTACTAGTTGAAGTGGAAACATGTGAACTCTTGGAAAGGAGTTGGGCTTAGTAGATTTAGGTGAAGAAAACATGGTGCTGAGCAAGCTATTTGAATTTTTTTTTTTGAAAAAGCATTGAGGCTTGAGATGTGGTCAGGTCTATTCAAAGCTTATCTAGGGGATTCGTTTATTATGTTTGACTATGGATTTGAAGTGTGCTTTTTAATGATTCTTCGATGAAGTTTTATCTTGATGATGTGTTAAAGTTGCAACATATTTTTGGACAATGTTGATTTGGTTGATCATGAAATCCATCTCATTTAAGTTGACTGTTGAGGATTGTTAAGGGTGTTGTTTTAACAGAGAGTTAACAGAAGATACATAAACTAAAAAGGATGATAAAAATTCATTAACCAAGCAATGCTTATATATACGACTTAAGCTAACAAACTCTAACAAATTCAACTTCCAACTCCTACTAACAAGCTAACAATCTCCCTAGAGACTAGGACTTTGACTAAGACTATCTTAATGACAGAAAAAGACTTTGCAGCCCTTAAGACACTAACATTCTCCTCTTGACTCAAGTGTTGTAGGCACCAAGTTTGTTCCTAAGAAACTCAAATCGACTAACATGGAAAGACTTAGTAAAAGTATATGCCATTTGGTCCTTAGATTTGCACTAAACTGGCTTCACTTTACTTGTCTTCTGCACTTCCCTTAGCACATAATACTTGTGTAATGCCCTAAATCTGGCCCGATTCACTGCATCTAGATTTCAGGTGTTACCACATAAAACTTAACCGTTTAAAAAAGTTAGTTCACAATTTCTTACTTCTTTAAAACATTTCCTGTGGCATTCCAATTGAAATGCTTAATATATAAGGGCAAAAAAAGCCATACAATAGTTTATCATGTGAATTTAGATACAAATCTTTAGAAAAATAAGTTTAACAAAACAGACTAAAAAGGGTGTATTCCTAGACCATGCCAAAATTTCCACTGTATGTATAATAGCCCACTTCGCCACCATCTTGGTGAACTCCTAGCATTGTCCCTCTAGGTGTAGACTTTCCTCAAATACCTGAAATGAAATAACAAACCTTGTGAGTAAAAGAGTACTTGGTGAGCTCTATAACCATACTTTTGAATGATACTTTGCAAATCTTTTATGAAATTCTATGAGTCATTATTACTTTGCATCATTTACTTTAATTGATACGATTACAATTTTATCACTCTTATATATGCTAGTCATCAAACCCTTGCTATGCTTAATCTTTCATATTTAGTAAACTAAGGAAATCCCTTCCATTGTTTCATAAAATTTTCATCCCATATTACTTTATTCACAGAACTTTCCTTCAGAAAACCCTTCCAACTATCCATGTCTTAACCCATATTCCTATTCCAAATAATTGTTCATTGACATTTATCGCAGGTAGATACTCATACATGTTGGCAAGTACTTACGCAGAAATAATACCATCAACAACTGATCGATTCATACCTTGGTTTAATACCACACAAACCCATACTGATGTTGTGCTACATAGATCCTTCAGATAAATTTCACATCACTCTATTTCAAGACCCCAGATACTTAGGATAACCAAAAATTAGATTACATATGAATTCAATAGAAATCATTATACAACTAGATATGGTAGATTCCAAGTAAATCTAATTCAACATTACATAACACAAACAAACTCACATTGACTATTTCCTAGGTCACACATAGTTACGAACATGTTCATATTCAACATTAGTAGATTATCATGGCGGATACCCTTATTAACATACATATACACATTTCCTTTTAAGAAATCCTCTTTAAGGCTTATTCAATTATATCATGGATCTTATTCAACCCCTGACCTTGGACATATCATAACCTTCTCTCATCAGTAATTATTACAGAACTATCAAAATTTATTCAGAGCTTACCATAAGGGTGGATAAGCACAGTGTACCAGAAAGTCTTGGTAGAACATGCCACAAGGGTCACACAAAACTCACCATACGGGCCATTATATAGAGTACATCATCAAGGCATTCCTTTCAGAGTCAGCCACGAAGGCATTCCTTTCGTATATTGTTACAAAGGCATTCCTTTCCTAGCATGTTTACGATATGCATTTGTCTAGACTCACATTTTGTGAGGTTTGCCCGTCATCGTCCTAGGACACGTAGAGAACCCTTTTAGGTAATCGTCACTTATAATTCCGTTTTAGAGGGTACCATACTTTTAATGTGACCAGTCTAGGCTAACCTTTAAAACAACAATAAATTACCAATTCAGGCTAAATCTGTGCCATATGTATCTTCGAGTCTTCAACAAATACTGGAGCTCAATTTTTAACCAGAATCCCATCATGCACTAAAACAAACTAGCATAATCATCTTAGGTTACCAACGAACAATCAACATAACACCCATCTCACATCATACATTTCGGACATACTGTTACAACTATACTTCAATGTTCTAATACTAAAACAACAATTGATGTATACCTGAACTTATTAGATTCATTTTTAGAAAAAAATATTATACTCAACAAAGATTCATTCATTCATAGGTATAATTCATCATCACAATTACCATGCACTCAAGCTCATCTAACCTTTCATCAAACTACAAGTCTAATTTATACCCATTTCTTGATTCAACCTTACCTGCATACGCATCATTCTACTTTTCATTCATGTAATTTTTCACAATAACTTTACTTTGCACAATTCTTTTATGTTTTACTTGTTTAGTCGATACTCAATTTTTGTCATTATTTAATCGTCTATACCCACAATTTACATGTAAAAGTCAGAGTAGAGACTCACATTCAGGTTGACTAACTCAATTCTTTAATCAAACTATACTTCAATTCATATTTCAACCATATTAACAAGATCACATTTCACAGTATACATTCCAAATGAACACATACGTAGTCATGATTAAACATCACAACACTCATGCAAAATTGATCACATACTTAGACTCCAGAAATTCTTATCAAATGTTCATGCTATCCTCAATGATCATATGCACTTATTCATTTCTTCTGGAACTTAGATTATAAATGAATTATCTAAAATATTTACAAGAGTCATCATGAGAGAACTCACATTTGACCAGACTACTTATTCTTTAACTTAATCTTAACTCAGTCCCTATTCATTCACAAATTTGAAATTGCCGAAATTCATATCCCACACACATACCTTCATCTCATTATTCGTATAAGTATGATTTCCATACTATCCATGATTTTAGATTCATAGTTTAATTATTTTCATATAGATATATTTCAGGATGAACAAATTATATATACAAGGGTCACTGTAGAAGCTCACCTGATCCTTACCTATTGTCGTTCAAAACTCTAGATCCAACCATCTAACTAGAAATCACTGCTCAAGAAACATAGAAACATCGTCAAAACCCAATCACATACCTTTAACAATTTCTCAAACATGGACAACCCCATACAAAGCCCTTTTTTTTAATGTTAACGTTCAACAAAAATTAACAACTTACTCTTCAAAGTTCCATTTGTATAACTGAAATACTCACTGAAATATGAAGTAATCTTCTACTTTAGATCCGATCTTTAGTTTCAGCCCAAGGGCAGCAAACCCTAGACGACTTCCAAAGAAAGCCCCAGTAGCATTTTCAAAGGAAAGAAGAAGATAAACGTCTTCCTCTCTCCATCCAATTTAACTAAAATTTTTTTACAGCTAGAACCCATATTCCCATAGAAACTAGACGCATGATCCACCCTTTAAAAATATATTCATTAATGGTCTACAACTGTAAATGCAAATATAAATAAGAATCTAATATAGACAATACCTGGTTACCCTAACTAGATCTTAAGACTTCCTACTAGGCTTCTAACCAATAATGCTAATTAGTAATTCCTAAAAATTCTAAGAATTCTAACCCCTAATTTTTGGGATGTTACAACTCTCCCCTCCTTTAAAGAAATTTCATCCCCGAAATTTTTTTCCTACATGTTCACTAATCACTTAGTCACATAATCCATTATTCAACCACCGTGCTTCCACTACACTATATATATTATTTTAACAAACTTTATAGACGATCGAATCCTAAAATTTACTAAGGTGAAATACTTGTCATTGTTGGGCCTATCACTATTTTCTTGTCCTCTAATGACATAAACTAAGGCATGCTGTCTAGTCTCAGTTCGGTATGTACTCGTAGCAGCATTGTTATCATTCCGGTTCTAGCCTCGGCCCCTCAGAGGTAGTTGAGTAGTTCTTTGGTTTTAGGTCTATTTTTGGGCCGGAGCTTGGTTCGGGCTTGTTCGTCGCAAAAGATTTCTCGTTAAGTGATCTGTAACACCCCTAACCCGTATCCGTTGCCAGAATAGGGTTATAGAGCATTACCGTAAAAAATGTAACTCAAATCATTCATTTCCAAACATTTCATAACCCATAACATAATCCATTCAAACACATGCATATCATCCCTTATTTGAGCCTTCGAGGCCTTAGAAACACTTTAGAAATGATTCAAGACTAAATCGGAAACATTTGAAACTTTGAGGAAAAAGTTAGAAAAGTTCACACTGCAGGGGTCACACGGCCATGTGGGCATTCGAAGTAGGGACACATGGCCGTGTTCCAGGTCATGTCCGTGCTCGTGTAACTTACTGACTTGGGTCACATAGCCAAGCCACATGCCTGTGTGCCAGACTGTATAACACTCGAAATGTAACCTTTAAAACCTATAGAGGACACACGGCCATGTCACATGGCTGTGTGTCACACACGACTGAGACACATGCCAGTGTCTTAGGCCGCGTGGACAAGAAATAGGCCAAATTCAAGCCATTTCTTTCACCCAATTCAATCACACATCTACAAGCCATTTGCACATATAATCAAGCCTTAAAACATATTTAAAACATGCATAATAAGGCCAAATCGAATACCAAATTCCATTCAACCAATATGCCATATAGGCACCTCAAATGCAAACATACAATTTATCTAAACATATACATGTATTTAACACATTTCATTCATCAACACTTAATTCATTTTCCATTTCAAAGCTCATCATAAATTGGCCACATTTATATACCATTACAAATAGTTCATATCTACCTCAAAACATAACTCCATTTAGTCTTATATAAACATTCCAAATATGGACATTCTAAACATACTTAAACATGTGCATATTTAAGCATACCATATTATAATCATGCCATATCAAAATAACCTTACCATATGGACCATTTCTCACATGCATCAAAACCATCTAAATAACACAAATCCAACCATTTCCAAATGGTTCCAACATCCAACATATATACAAACTATATTTTAATCATGCACATATATTCAAAACCTTTCCAAACATAAACCTATACCAATGCCATAATATTCATAGATCTTTATAATCATCAACTCACAAATGAGTAAGTTCAGTAATGTCGCAGATACTTTTCATATATAACATATTGGGATTTATAAGTCATAATACATAATCATCAACCTTTTCAATAGATTATGAATCATTCTATTTACTTACTTTCCCTTCCAGTCTAAATGCTTAGCATAAGCCAAATCAACATTATCATTTCATGAATTAGTTTATTTATCCATGATATAGGTAAATTCTTCCATAGCATAAATAAAATTCTCACATATAAGTACATCATTTATCACATCAAACCTTTTATAACATCATTATACATCCCAATTATGAACTTACCATTTCAATCCCTTTTCTTACCCGTTTCATATGCATAGTACAAGCATAAGCATAAACATCAATCATATCCACAAGCTTGGCACAAGCCTAAGCACATCAATAACACATGTTAGTTCATTTAAACATAACCCATATAAATTTAACATGGATAACCATTATACTTGAGCATGATTCAATTGGATTTATCATCCATCATAACATAACATGCTTTTTATGTATCTCACCATTTCAATGTACTTCATAAATACATGTCTTGGTTTATATTGAACACATACCTTTCTTTTCCTTTTTCATGCCCGTTGAATCGTTTAGAATACCATCGGATACGTGGGATAGCTCACACGAAGGGTGCTAAACATATAATCATAACCTTTCCTTTCTTTTACATCGTTCCTCACACGAGTTGTGAAATGGATCTACTCACACGAACTGTGAAATGGGCCTGCTCATATGGGCTTTGGGTCAAAATGTAAGCTATATGATGCTACTCACACGAGCTGTGGAGTATCGGCAACACATGTCGGACTTCAGCCATCGGTAGGACATTTAAGACTAGCACTCGAAACATGGAAACCCTAATGACATGCCATTTGTATCCTATAAATTTTTAAGGTTTAACTGGGGTTCGATAGTCATCGAAACATCGGTGGATTTTCATCGTTTCATTACAAGATAAATTGCATAATAACATATATATTGATTCAATCACAATAAAACCACATATTAACATTCAATTTAATCAAAATTATACAGAATACAGTTCATACGAACTTACCTGGCTAAAATGCAGAAATGTCAAAGTAGAGAGACTTTTTGGTAATTTTTCATTCTCCTCGATTTTCCAATCGATCTTGATCTAAATTAATAATTTCATTCAATTTATTAATTTAGATAGTAAAAAAATTATTTTATGCAGTTTAGTCATTTTTGACTTTTTTATAGAATTGCCCCTAACATTTTACTTTTATTCAATTTAGTCTCTGAGCCTAAAATATGCAATTTAACCATTTTTATTGCAAATTTGGCACCCGATACATGCCACGTTTGTAATAATTTCACATCAAATCCTTATATTTTTACTATTTCAATAACTTAGTCCCTAATTGGTAAATTCATCATAATTACTTAACAAAATATTTTTAAATATCAACCAACATTTTAAATTCATCATTTAACATCTAAAATCACAAATATTTATCAATGGCAACATTCAATATCTTTAACAGTTTCAAAATCGAAGGTACGGGCTAGTTGGACCTAGTTACAACGATATCAAAAACATAAAAATTAAAAGAAACGGGTGAAAAACGGGCTCACATGTATCCAATGAGGCTAAAGATTGAGCATGCTTTCATGGAGGTTTGATGATGAACCAAGAAAATGGGGAAGAAAGCATTATGTTTTCTTTATTTTATTAGCCTTTTTCTTTATTTAATTTAATAAAATAACATATAAAACCTTAAAATTAAAAGAAATTAAAGCATCCACTATCCCACTATTTTAAGGATGGTTTATTTATCCATTAAGGCCATCCAATTATAATTATTTAATCAAGTAACACCTTTAAACTATAGCGATTGACTTTTTTAACTTTTACGATTTAATCCTTTTTGCTTAATTAACTATTGAAACATTAAAAATTTCTTAATGAAATTTTAATACAACCTTAATAATGCTTCATAATATTTATAAAAATATTTATGGCTCAGTTTATAGAAACGAGGTCCCGATACCTCATTTTCTAAAACCACTTGACTTTAAGGTGTTACTACTTGAACTTAATTAATCAGTCATATAACATAAATTATCAAATCAAAAACCTTTTTAAAATCATATTTGACTCGTAAATATTAAATAATAATATTTACGAACTTACTCGTTAGATTTGTGGCACCGAAACTACTGTTTCTAACACCACTAAAAAATGGGTTGTTACATGATCCATTGATCCACAGATCAAGCATGCGCGATTTCCAACATTCACCCAAATGACGCCTTCCACAGTGCTCACAAGTGGGTTCCCCAACATTCTTTACTGTATCTATTTGTCGTGGTTCAACATGTCTAACTTGTTTGATAGGGCGGCGTTCGAGTCAGAGTTATATGAATCTCTTTTCTTTGTGTTCCTATTTTTATCATCATGGGCACGAGTAGCCTATTTTACTTTTTCTGCGATTTTGGCCTTTTCCACTAGATTTTCAGATACCCTTTCCTGATGAGTGGCAACTTACATAAGAATATCATTTTGCAACCCATTTTCAAACCGCACACTCTTAACCTGTTCAGTGGTTATAATTTCATGGGCATAATGCCTAAGTCTTAAAAACTAAGTCTCATATTTAGCTACTGACTTATCACTCTGTTTCAATTCAAGAAATTCAAGTTTACGAGCCTCCACATATCTCACACCTACAAACTTTCTCTAGAAAGCTTTTAAAAAATATTCCCATGTGATACGTTTAGCCTGAGTACCTTTTTCAATAGCCTGCCACCAATGATAGGCTTCCTCTCTTAATAAGGACACTATCCCCCTTAGTTTCTGCTCCGGGGTACATTCTAGATCCTCCAAGATCCGTAGTCAACTCCAGCCAATAATCAACTACAATAGGGGCCGTACCAAAAAATTCCCTTGAATGTTTCAGCCCCATTCGACCAAAGTCTTTCTACTATGGTATCGCGACTCCTCGATCCACTTCGAGCACCAGTAACTCGTTTGAAAACTGTAACAACCCAATTTTGACCCTAACCAGAACAATGGTTTCGTGACCACACATTCGAGTCCGAAAAATATTTTAATATTTTTTATTCTGTGTTTATTAAGTGTGAATTTACATGTGAGAAAGTTTCGTGAATTAATTTTGTTGTTTATGTGTTTAATTTGACAAAAGTATCTAATTGCATAAAATGTGGTTTTTATTTGATAGTGGCTTTTAAATATGAGGTTCTTAAAGGGCAATTAGCCCATTTTAAAGGTTAGTGGATGGTAGTGGTCAAAAGTGACCTTAATTTAAATGTTTTGTTTGTTTATTTATTAAGGTTATTTTAGTAAAAGATTAATAAATTATTATATGTTAAAAAAATTTAACTAAAAGAAAGCCATATTAATCCTTGTTATTGCCGTAATTTAAAGAAAAGAAATAGAAAAAAAAACATAGGAACATTCGGTCACTTAGAAGCTCAAATTTAAGGTATGTTTTGTTTGGTTTTTGATAATTTTTATGTTTTTGAGATTGTTACTTCGTGTTCTTCAAAACCCATGTTTTAATTTTATGAATTGTGGATAATTTTGAAATGTGCCATCGATGAATGCTTAAGTTTTATGATGCTAGTAGGTGAAAAATGAAATATATTTGTTAGATTAATATGAATTGTTTTGAATTTTTGGTGATATTGAGTAATTAGGATTAAATTGTGAAAATAAATTTTTCAAGGGACTAAAATGCTAAATAAATGAAAAATATGGACTTGTATGGGCACTAATAATATTCGGCCATTAGGAGTGTAGTTAAATTTTTGTGTATTTTTTGTTTTGAGCAAAAAGGATTAAATTGTAAAAAGTATGAAATATTAGGAGCAAAATTGTAATTTACCCATTTATGTGTATTTAAGCTAAATTGAATAGAATGATGTTTAAATAAACTTAATTTAAATATGTTTAGATCAAGAATTAAAGAAATCGAATTTGGATCGGGGAAAGACAAAAGTGGTCGAGTAGTCAATTTCGTCTGTTGATATCCGAGGTAAGTCTATAAGCATATAAATGTCGTTAAATTTGATAATATATATTACATGATGAATGAAATTTTTGTGAATATATTTGTGTATGGCCGAATGTATATTGAGCAAAGGAGCTATAAATCAAGTTTGATTCGATCGAGATACATTGTCCAAAAGTCCCGTACGAACCCTAGGAATAGATGAGATGCATATGTCATGACATAGGATTTCCGATATGTGTTATCATGTAAGACCATGTCTGGGACGTTGGCATCGATTTATGTTTACGTGTAAGACCCTGTCTGGGACAGCGACATCGATATGTGATTACATGTAAGACCACGTCTGGGACGTTGGCATTGTACGAGTTTCCGACTATCCGCGTATTTTATTTTTATTACGAATGGTTCAACAGGAAATGTGAAGTAAAGGCTGAATGTGAAATTAAATTACAGGTTCAAGTATGTGTTAGTTATTTGTTTATATGGAAATAAGGTAAGTTGATTATTTGAATTGAGAAAAGTTTTTATTTTAACTATGAACTATGTGCTAATCTACTTGAACATATACATGATTTAGCCTATTGATGTATTAGTAATAATGAAAGTGAAACTATATATATATGTATATGATTGATTATGTTTGGCCATAAAGTATATGTATATGAGGTTCAAATGTGAATTGGTAGTGAATGATAATTTGAATTTGATATTATGCATATTCGGCTTTGATAATAAAATGTTAATATGTAATTGTTAATAATTATATTTTTGCTTATGACTTACTAAGCTTAAATAGCTTACTGTGTGTGTGTTCTTATTTACCTTTGTTTTATAGATTTTGAAGTCGCGTTACGAGCTCGGGGATCGTCAGCATAGTCTATCACACTATCGACATCTTTTGGCATTTTGTTAAATTTCGAATTTGATTGTATGGCATGTATAGACTAGTTTCGGAGTTTAGCTTAATTTGATAGTGTGTGTATTAAAGCCATGCGAAAATGGCTTAAGTATTTTATCTATATTAAGTTTTGGTTGAATTATGATTTGAGGATATTTTGATCATCATTCAAATTTTAAATGGATAGTACTTATAAGGTAAAGTACATATATGCATTTGGTAAGGTTTTATTTATGAGTTTTCGGCATTAAGGTAATTGGTGTAAGTATATTTGGTAAATGTATAAAGATAAGTAATGTTAAGTAGGGTGATGATTATAACTGGGATATATGTATATATTGTATTTGGTTAATTGTTTAGTATAAGTATCATTGTATGCATGGGGTGATGAGTTATTTTAGTTATGGAATGAATTAATGGCCGAATGTGTGTATCTTGATATAATGGTCGAATGCAAATTATATTGTATGTGAGGTTAGGTAATAATAAGTATGATATACATGTATAATGTGAATTGGTTTTGGTATTAAACAGGTTTGGTTGTGATAGATAGAAAATAAATCCATTTTCATGTTTGCGTTGAAGTTGTTAATAATGACACATTCATACTAGTTATATATATAATCTTTATGCTTTTGTTAACAATTTGAATAATATGATGTTTGTAATTATACTTATACGGCTTGGTACTTGATTCATTTTGAATGGTATAATATATGATTTTAGATGTAATAAAATTTATGAAGTTGTATGTTTTAGGCTGTAATTTATATGCTAAGTGGTGCCTTGTATATGTATAAAATGTATAAATATTTTATATGCTGTCAAACTTGGGTTGTTTGGTCTTAAAAATTGTTATTCAAGTTGTATATGTTTGATTAATTTATGTTTAGTTTAATTAAGATGATTCGGTGATTGGGAATATAGTAATTATTATGGAGTATATTTGAATATGATTGATTTGAAGATGTATGTGACTTTGAGATTTGGGTTGGAATTTATTTTGTATTAAGAAGCATTCATAATGTCTTAATTGGTATAATGGTATAATCAACAAAAGCTTGAAATTCTTAATGATATATATATATATATATGTGTGTGTGTATATATATTTTGGTGAATTTCATGAAGATGCAATTATACTATGGTTAGAGAGTTTTATAATGTCCGTATATGCATTAATTAATTTGTAATGATTTTGATATATGGATTTGCGAATTGATTGATGGTATATATATAGATATGTGCAAATTGTATATGTTATGTTTGACCTTAGTTATAAAATGTTAACAACAAGTTTATATTTTTTTACTTAATTATATAAGTTGATGGTAAATTATTATGTCAAGTAATACCTCGTAACCCCAATCCAGTGACGGATACGGGTTAGGGGTGTTACAAAAATCCTCAGTATTGGCTGAGTTGCAACATCATCGTTGTCTTCCTAGCCATTTTCCATACCTTCATCGTTGTTAGCATTAGAATTTTCAACATAATCATTCTCATAGATCGGATCCTCACCCGAAATAGTGAGCGGCTCAATAGGTGCAACCATATGAGGCCTACCCCTACCACGTCTACCTTTGGTACTCATTCTAGACGCGATAGTCTAAACAGTCTTAGGTTTATCTATAGTTTCATTCAGAAGTCAAACATTAGTTAGGGTATATAGTTTAAAATTTCAATAATTCACATGGTACGAACAATAAGAAATTTTAATTCATTCATTCATCTTATGAATAATCAAACAATAAAATAATAAAACTATTGCAGAACTAACATTGGAGTCTCAAGCTTGTTTTCATGTAAAAAGTTAGCTTTTAATAGATTTATGGTCCGAGTTCTTAAAAATCCTAGGCGCTGATACCACTAAATGTAACATTTCCAACTCAACCTAGACGGTACATCGAGCTGAAGAGGTCATGTAACACCCCTTACCAGTATTCAACGCCGGAATAGGGCACAAGGCATTACCAGAACACATACGCTTGTAAACATATTTAACCGTATTATAAAATTTCATCTAAATTGAAACATTCAAATTTTTAACATGCTTTTATAATTCTTCATAATATATCCTCAAAATATTATATTCATAATAAATAGGGCCTACGAGACCCAATACATACCCATTCAATTCAATGCTTCATTTCCATTTCATTCAGTTCACAATTTTTCATACTTACAATTCAAATCATATCACTAGCAATTTCCATTTAATTACCATGCATTTCAATTAAAACACAATAATTAATAATAATTAGATTTGAATTACAGTAATACAAACTTACTAGGCTAAATTGCAGAAATACCAAGATACAAAGGCATTTTGGAAATTTTCCATTTCCTTCGATTTTTCACTCGATCTTGATCTAAATTAATAATTTCATTCAATTTATTAATTTCTTGAAATTCGGTCTTTTTCCTATTTTTACAAAATTATCCTAAAAATTTTACTTTTATTCAATTTAGTGCTTGAACCTAAAACATGTAAATTATCCATTTTTAAAATAAAGTCATATTTTCTGAATATTCACATATATTTTTCCTCCTCCTCCACTCCATTCCACATCCTTGATATATACATGATACCACTATTTACTTATTTACTCATAACAAGCTGTTCACTTGAGTCATAGTCACTAAATTAATTATATCTTAAGCTACAGAACTCTGAATTGAGATCCGTAAAATTTTTATGAAACTAGACTCATATATATTCTTACCATAAAATTATAAAAAATTTTGGTTTAGCCAATAAGTACAGTTTATTCTTTAAAGTTTCCCCTCTTTCACTGTTTAACAGTTCCGACCTCTTTTCACTAAAAAATATTTTCTCTTTGTACAGAATTTGGATGATGTTCCCGTTTATTTATATTGAAAATAGACTCATTAAGGATTTTAAACATATAAATTTAAGCCTATAATTATTTTATGATTTTCTAAAGTCAGAACAGGGGAACCCGAATTCATTCTGACCTTGTCTCACCAAATTTATTATATCTTGTGTTTTACAATTCCATTACTTAAACCGTTTCTTCTATGAAAAACTAGACTTAATAAGATTTAATTCCATATTTTTTCATCCTATAATTCAATTTCCATAATTTATGGTAATTTTTCAAAGTTAGCCTACTGTTCCTGTCCAAAACTGTTTTAGTGCAAAATGTTTATTACCATGTTTATAACACCCTTATTTTCTTTCTCTACACTATTTCTCATCACTTTCTCTTATTTTCTCTTCACTAACATATCAAGAACATAGGACCATATATACAGAAACTTTACATTAACATCATTTCCATACTTTTTCAATAATATCAAACTTAAAAATATATTAAAATCTTGATGTTCTTACCTTGTCATATTAATTTCAATCTTTAACTTAATTTTCTCTCTCCTCCAGCTTATATTTCTTGAACCTAACTTGATATTCTAGCTCCCCATAGTCTCCTTGTTATCTTTCTCTCTTGATGGATATGGAAATTCTTTTGATTTCTAGATGAAAATGGTGAATTTTTTGTGGAAGGACCAACTTGTAAAGAAAGCAAAATTTTCTTTCTTTCTCTCTTTTTCTCACGTTGGTGCATGGAAAAATAGTGGGTTGCATGCCTCTTCATCTTCCTTTTCTTATATATATACTAAATAAAATAATAAAATAATAAAATATCATTTAAAAATTAAATTAAAATACTAATAAACTAATAATTAATTAATTAATTAATATAAAATATCTCCAACATCATCATTTATTCTAGATTTCTCTCTCTTCTAATTGACCATTTTGCCATTTATGATCTTTTAAAATTCCATCCTTGAGTCATTACTTAATTTCGTAAAATTGCGATTTAGTCCCTCAAAATTCTTCACCTTTTTCAATTTGGTCCTAATCCATGCATTTTCCTTAGTTTCTAGATCATTCCACCCTTAAAATATTTACACCATTGGTCCTTCAAAATTTTCATATTTACACTTTAACCCCTCAATTTTTTAGTATTTACTATTGGGCAACAAAACTTTTCTTACTTTTGGATTTAATCCTTTGTTGAACTAATATGTCACAATATACATCCCAATGTTGACATAAATCCAAAATTTTCCCTTTTTGTTGCTTTATTTCCTTATTTTATTATATCAAAGATAATATTTTATTGTAAAAATTTTTTTGGGGTATTACAGGTCACATTAATCACCGAAGTGATCTTGTCATACTTTCAAATTTATCCTCAATTCTAAACTTGGCACATCATAGAGAATTTCTCATATTAATCAATTAAAACTTAACATTAGTTTAGCAGCGGAAAATAAGTCAATAGTCTGTGTATAATAAATCTACTTGGTTAAAACACTTAATAAACAAGCATCATTCTAAAATCAGTATCAATGAGAAATAATAAGTATAAACCTTTCTATCTATATAAATACATATTAAAAACAAGCATCCTAATTGATATAATTCTAAATAATTGTCCCATATCACATTTTTTAGTAAAATAAAACGATAATCATATTAATAAATAATAATAATAAATTATAGGTGAGAATAAGCCCAGATCCTCCGTATGTCAAGTCCGTGTCCTAGTCCATTGGTTTATCTGAAAAGATGGAAATTAGGGGGAGTGAGCTATGGAATCTCAATGTGAGTTCCTTTACAATAAACCAATTTAATATTCGGCCATAAACGTTGCGAATAGCAATGAATTTCACATATCAATCAATTCAGTACAGTAATTCGGGTTTGCTACTTAAGCAAGCGATAATTAATATTCAATCAATTAGCCGAATTTAATTATTAAATCATTAAAAATTTCACAATAACCATATGCACATTTAACAGTTTAAATGTTTCAATATGTGCTTTTCAATAAGTATGCATAGCATGTCATGCAATGCTCGTTTAACGTTTCATTTAACATTTGTTAATCCTACCTTGACCACTAACACTCCAAATAGGGAGTCCCCCAGAACCCCCTCTACATTTTTACTCCACTCGTGGATGTTACCACTACATTTGTTCAGGTATTGTAAGTGCAAATAAGAGCTGTTGGTAACTACGAAAACACTGTCGCTCACATTAAAAAGCTGTTGGAGAGACTGTGAGAGCACAATGCCAAAATTTCATAGTTTAGGATCTACTGTAACTGTAAGTACATAGTAAGACTATCACAGCTGGAATCTACTATGGTTATGAATACACAACAAACATTCATTTAACTACGGAGTTATGACCACTCCTAGTAGAAAGTTGTTGGAGGGATCATGCAGCACAGTGAGTTTGTAGTTAGAATCTACCGTTCTGTGGGTACATAGTCAGTCTTTCGTTTATGCAGTCTGTTGACACCATTTTTTTGATAAAAATGGGTCGACTTGGATTTTAAAAATGAAAACGAAAATGGGAGTCGCCACCAATCTTTTTTGATGAGGTGTGATTGGGTCACCACGAAAAGTGGTTGTTTTTAATAAACAATTTAATTTATTAAAACAATGCTTTTGGTCTGCGAAATTCAAAGAAACAGGTTTGGGAGTTGGTTATGCACGAGGAAGGATTAACACCCTCGATACGCCCAAAATTGCTACCTAGTTGACTACTTAATGTCTTGGTGTCGAAAATTAATAACTCGAAAAGAATTTAAAAATACGATCCCTCTTTATATTGCGTTATTTTAAAATTACTCGAATAAATCAAAATGGAAAATACCTCCTTATCTCGAAGTAACAAGATGTCACATCCAGTAAGTTAGGACACGACACCTCGTATTTTTGAGAGTAAGCTTGCCTTTTGTTATTTTACTTAAACCTCATTTATTTTAATTTAAAAAGGATATTCGATTATTTAGGTTTAACGCGAAAAAGATCGAAACCCAGTAAGTTAGGACACGACTTCTCAAATTTTCTAAATACGGAATATTGCCTTTATTTTCAAAATTTTACCCTTTTGAATTTGGAGTACGAATTAATGGAATTTAAAAAAAAAACAAATGCGTGCAATTTTGATTATATTTGAAAAGAAATTGTTCAAAATAGAAAGAATACCGTACACGACCTATAATGAATATACAACATACACTTAAAATCCATAACATAATATGCATCATAAAATATACACAACATTGATACAAATAAATCGAAATGCATGAATAATAATGTAAGAAACAATATAACAATAACATTAATATAATAACAAAACAAATACAATTATAATAGATTTAGATTTGAAAACATTTGAAGATAACAAATAAATAATTAATAGAATGAAATTGCAAAGATGATGGTGAGAATTAAAATAAACAAAATCAATATTTAAAATAGTGAATAAATAAATAAAATAAAACCTAATGTAAGTTTGATCAAAATTAAGCAAATAAATAAAAATTAAATGAAATATTAAATAAACTATTTTTTATGAGTAAATAAATAAATAAATAAAAACAATTAAATCGACTAGGGACTGAATTGAAAACAGACACAAAATCAGGGGCTCGAATAGCAAATAAATAAAAGAGGTTGCCAAAGGACTGAAATGAAACACGCTCAAAGCACAAAGGAATTCCAGGGAAATATTCCCCAGTCCCGAAACGTGGCGTTTCGAGCAAGGGACTGTATGTGGTTTGAGGACCAAATCGAAACAGAAGCAAAATTCCCCGCCCAAAATCAGAAAAACCAAAAAGGATCAGATCGCGCCATGCTGCAAAATCCGAGGGACCAATCGCGCAAAAAGTCCATTCACCACGAACACGCGGATCCTGTGGACTGCTGGGTCGGGTCGCGGGTCAGAAGTCCAAAACTCGTTTTAGCTTCTGAACCCTAAGTTCAAATACGACGTCGTTTTTAAACTTTGTTTAAACCCTTTTTTTTTTAAATTTCATTTTTTCAGTTTTCAGAGAAAAAAACTTCAAAAGCACACCCCTTTTCTCTCAATCTTCGTCCTTCCGACAATCGGCCATCTCGCCGTCGTTCACTCGTTTGCCGCACCGTCATGGAGTCCGACGGCCGATGAAGCGCGACGAAGGGCTTTTAAAGCCCGATTCCAGGCGACCTAGGAGGTTGGGCTTTTGAGCCCCAAAGGGACCGAGACAGAGGCCCACAACCCCCCTCCGAATCCGGTCTCGAATGCGGAGACCTGCCTTCCGACGGTGGTCTCAGGGCGTTCGATAAACTCCTTCTTCTTCCTTTTTCTTTATTGAGTTTTTTTTAAAAACGATTCTTAAAAAAAAACAATAATAATAAAATAAAATAAATAAATAAACAAATGAATCTAAAAAAAAGAACAACAACCTTTTTTAATCTTTTATTTCTGATGTTTGTGAATCTGTTTACAGTGTTTGTGTTGGATTTTTATATCCCGATTTACAGAAAATAGAAAATAAAAAAAATGAAAATACTCCCCTTATTCTGTTATATCCCTATTCGCTGCTGTTTCCGCGTGTTTTTTGCAGGTATTCGGCCAACCTGGAGGTACGGAGGTGGCCGTACGGAGGCGTGCGTGGCTGGGAGGCGTGGTGGTGCACGTGCGAGGAAGAGCAAAGGGTTTCCCTGCTGCGGCGCTGGGAAGGGCTACTGCTAGGGTTTTCTGATTTTGGTCTTTAGGGCTTAGGTGATTTCGGCTAGGGGTATCCGGGCTAGCTAATTCGGGTCTGGTATTGGGCTGTATGTAAAGTATTTTGGGTCTGGGTAATGGGTTTAAGCTACTATTGTAATTGGGTTATGGTATTGGGCTGTATAAATTTGGCCCATTGTAATTGCCCATTGTAATTGGACTTTATTGACATTGGACTTTTAATAATTTTATTTGGTTTTTATTGTCTATGTTGGGCCGGGTAATATTGGGCCATTTCACAGTCAATATGAGCTGCCATTCTCCCTCCAATGCAAATGCGATACAATCATTTTTTAATGCGTTCATTCACTTAATCATTAATACTTTCAACATTCTATTCTGTTGCCAAACAACATCATTCACAATTATATCCAACAGTCAATAATTCAATCATTTAGGCTTACGAGACGCTCATTCGACATTTAAAACGTTGATAGAGATGAAGTCTTTCATGAATCAAACAATCAATCAATAGCAATTAAAATCATAAATTCATTCATGCATATATTGAATCATTCTAAATTTAGTCCAGGACATAATTGCATAATCTAGTTCTCTAGATGCAATTAAAACCTAATCAGGGTCTGAATTGCATAAAATAATTATAGACAAGGCAAAACTACAAAATTTAAGTTTCAAAGACTACATGGTCGTGTGACCAACCTCTGTGTGAAGCCCCAAGCCATGTGTGATGCAAAGGGGTGAAGGTGCAGGAGCCACACGACCGTGTGTCTAGGCTATGTGCGAGGCTTCAAGTTGTGTGCGATGGATCCGCACAGTCGTGAACAATACGAAGGGGTGAGGTGCATGAGCCACACGACCGTGTGTCCAGGCCATGTGCGCAATGTGGATGCAGTGGAAAATAGTGGAACATGGTCGTTTAAACCACACGAGCAAGCCACACGCTTGTGTGGTAGGCCGTGTGTGCCTGAGCAGTTTTAAATTTTGACCCGATTTTTTGTAAAAGAACATACACCTGACTTTCCTGTAACCTCAAGTGACTACCCCACGTTCAAGTTTGATCCAAACACCTACAAGGGTATTTCAATTGACAAAATTGAAGAATCAAAAACGTATTTTTAATATTTGTGGAGGTTTTTGGCAAAAACGTTAAAGATTTTTAGTTGGATTGAAAGATTTATCAAATGGCGATGTCTTCTAGAGTTGAAAAGTCCTAGTTGGCAGAGGAAGAAGTACTTACCGATCTTGATAGAAACTCAACGATCTAATGACACAAGTTTTAACAATTTGAGGAAGAAAATTTGATGAGGACTGGATTGAATTTTCAAAACTTTAAAGAATATTTTTCAACAAAACATAAGAGCTTAGAAGAGTTTTGAAGTAGAGAATTTTGAGAGAAAAATAAGGTATAAATAGAGAGAGTTAGGGTTTCAATTTGATAAAATAACAAATAGAGAATTTTAGTAGAATTAGGGAAGGACTTAGAGAGTTGAGTTGAAGAAGAACCATAGCCCATTCGGCTAAAAATCTTCAAAAAATAGGTAAGAGTGGTGTGGATAGAATCTAGGATGTAAGGGAAGTTTAGGAAAGCCTTCACCATTGGGCTAGTGCTCACATTCATGCTCAAAACACACACAAATAAATTCATAAACCATGTTACCTAGGTTCTATATGTGCAAAAAAAAATTAAAGAGATAAGATCAAATTGATAAAACTTGAACCTAAGTTCTCAAGACTTCCTACTAGGCTTCTAACCAATAATGCTAATTTTTAATTCTTAAAAGTGGTAAGAATTCTAACCCCTAATTTTTGGGATGTTACAACTCTCCCATCCTTTAAAGAAATTTTGTCCCCAAAACTTTTTTCCTATTGGTTTACTAATCACTTAGTCATAGAATCAATTATTCAGCCACCATGCTTCCACTGCGCTATATATATATTATTATTTATTTTAACAAACTTTATAGACGATCGAATCCTAAAATTTACTAAGGTAAAATACCTGTGTCATCGTCGGGCTTATCACTATTTTCTTGTCCTCTAACAACATAAGCTAAGGTAGGCTGTCTAGCCTCGGTTCGGTTTGCACCGGTAACAACATTATTATCATTCCAGTTCTAACCAATAATGCTAATTTTTTTAATTCCTAAAAATTCTAAGAATTCTAACCCCTAATTCTTTGGATGTTACATTATCACTATTTATAAAAGCATTAACAAAGCATATTCATTCAAGTAACATTTAGAGAATGATCGAAAAATAAACTTTTAGCATTATTCAAAAGGTTTGTTTTAATCACACAAAAATTGGTAGGAAGTATGGATATACAAAATGTTTATTTTTTTAAACATTATATAAATATAATTTTTATATATTTTAATTATATTTAATAATAATTACTTAGATTAATTATATAAAATTAAAATAATTAAATGCATATATTTATGTTGACATAAAAAATTAATAAAATTAAAAAAAAATTAAATCGAGCTCAACACGGACATATATTTTAAGTGAGCATAAGTTTTTGCCAAAAATCATTTTTTCAACTTAATATTTTAATCCAATTTGTTTTAAAATAACAATAAGTCCTTTTGATCCATATATAAAATCAACTTATTAGTACCAACAAAAAAATAGTCAACTTATTAGTTACAACAGAGTTGTCTACTTAAATTGTTGGACGTTTCTTGTGCACTTAAAATTTTAAAATAATACATAAATATGGTACAGACAAATTTATAAAAAGATTCAGTTTGAAATATTCTCATTAACTCAACCCTATCATTCTCATTATATCTCAAATAACTCCAGCAAAAAAGTAAAGCTTTTGTACGGCGGCCATGAAGTGCATAAATATTGAAATAATTTGACTAAGGGTGATTTGGATGGGCGGTGTGTTTATTTGCGGTTAGTGTAAAAATAGCGGTGGCGGTGAGATTAGATACTGTAGCGATACTGTAGCATGAGACAAAAAATAAGTTAAACGCACTGCACCGCACCGCACCCAATCGCCCATCAAAACTCACCCTAAGTCGTTTGGTAGGTATCAGTTGTTGTCGGTCTTCAAATGTAATTTTTTGGCTCAGGAAATGATTATAGATAATTCTAAATATTTTATTAAAAAATTAATTAAGGGTTTAATACATATTTAACCCTTAAATTAACAATTTTTTTCTAATTGATACTTAGGATTTTTTTTTATCCATGATTTGTATCAAAATAATTTTCGCATCAACTAGTTTAATACTTTTTTTGTAACATCATTAAGTTTTGGACATGTGACACTATGAATTTGTGACATGGAACAATGATAATGTTATGATAACATTTGAAAATTGTAAAAACAAAAAAACTAAAAAAATCTTTAAAAAAATATAAAAATATAAAAACTTTTAAAAAAGATATAAAATATAAAAATTAAGATATATATAATTAAAAAAATTATAATTTCACCTAAATTAATCTAAATATTAGTTTCATTTCTTCATTTCGTTTCTAAAAAACCCAAATCAATCTAAAACAAAGAATTTGTTTCTTAAATTAAACGTTTAATCCTTTGTATTTTGAAAACCTTTAAAAAGTTAGGGAAATATAAAGATTTCTACTCAACCATGGGTTTGATTTGGGTGTGTGGCGGTGGCCTTGGGTGGTTTCTCTTTGAAGAGATGGGTTTCGGTTTTAGGTGGTGGAGGATCCACCGTTACTTTTCAGCCATGTGTTTTGATTCGTTCCCATCCCATTTGAGTTTGTTTAAGCTTTGGTTCAATGGTTGCAGTAGAAGGTAAATAGAAAAAAAAATGAAGAACAATAATGATGATATGTATATTTATTTTTTTAAAGTTTTTTTTATATATATGGGTTTGGATTAGTTGATGGTCCTCAGTTCATTTATTGATTTTTTATAATTATATATATTAAATTCACATATATTTAAATTGTTTAAATGATGATATTATTGTGATGTTAACATTATCATGTGCTATAATTTTTAGGGTGTTAGATGAAATGGTGTAATATAAAAGTATCCAACTAATTGATCAAAAAAGTTTTTGAGAATTATTTTGTAAAAAAATTAAACACGAATATGGAAGGAAGTGCTAAGTTCAAGAACTAAAAATATATTTAATCTGTTGAAGTAAAATAAATTCCATGAGGGTTTAGTGGGAAAGAAAAAACATATTAGATTAAAGTATGTGATATTTTATGAATAGGATAGGATAGGAGTGAAGATTTAAAAGAAGATTAAGTCAAATTTTGATAAAATATAATATAAGTTTGTTGAGAGATTGAGAATTTGATAGCGACTCCTTGTTAGTGTTTCATACTCACCAAACAAATTATTCATCTAATTGTTTTTTTTTATAAAGTTTAAGTCAAATTCTGATGAAATATAATATAAGTTTATTTAGGTAATTAATTATTTTCAATTACACTTCTAAAAACCAACGAGGATAATCACTACTAAACATAATAAGCATATTTTAACTAAAATTGCACAAACCTAACACTAACTAAAAAAACTCTTAAAATACTAAAAGCTACAAATAAATTTAGCAATTTCACCTAAAACAAGCTGATATCAAGTGTGAATTTGACTCAAACTTGTGTAAACTTGTATAACACGTAAGAGATACCGATGACAAAACTCACGGGAGGATGGGAGCACACTTTCAAGATTCAGTTATAGTAACTACAAATGAAATAAATTTAGTAAGTTATCATTTCAAACTTTTCATTCTTACAACTAGAGACGTAATTAGGGCCAGATAACGACCTTGACACCCTTAAATAATTAGTACAATACTATTTTTAAGTTTCTTTTAGTTATAAAATATTAAATTTAAGCTTTTTAAAGATTTGAACAAACATATTCGATCAAAATGGTCTTTTAAGGGTTGTAACGTGGTCTAAGCGTTAAGAGTCAATTAGAGAAAAGTTTTCCAGGCTAAAATATATAGTATGTGAAAGAGTATAAAAACCATGATGAGTTATTTTGAATTTTTGATTGCTCCTTCCATCTTTCAATCACTTTTCTTCGCTCTTGCTCCTTCCTGTTTCCTTTCTTTTTTGTTTCTTATTCGCTTTCCCTATTTTTTTCTTTTTTCGGAATGAGATCAAGAATTTAAAATTTTACTTTCATTTTTCATGATATTTCTTGTTAATCCATGATGTTTGATGGATGACGTTAATTAATGTTTAGAAAGAAGATACATCAGGCTTAAAATAGGGTAGCAAGGGATATAATTTTCTTTAAGTGACGGGGAGAACAAAAGGATGCCATTTATCATTTCAAAATAAGGTTAATCTTATCACAAGGCCATTCTTGGAATGCATCCATCTTTTCAATTTAAATTATGCATAATCTCATGTTTGTCTCACAATGTTGTAAAATCATCAATCCATACCCAAAACCTTACAAAATGCCTTCCAACGTGGAGGGTGATCCTTCCGCAAGGGTAATTTTGCACAAACAATATGGCCCAAAGTGGTTAACAGAGGATGGAATTTTCTTCAAGTGAAGGATATTTCAAAAAATGCCATTCATCACTTTGAACATGGCCAACTTATTAAGTAATTAACCTTAAGGAGAATGCAATATTCCAAGGTAAAATGTAACCTCAAACATGACAAACAAAGAAAAGCAAAACATAAAAAGCCAATATTACTCGATGTGAATAACTCTTTAAGAATAATCAAGCTTAGTTTTTATGCAAAGTATTTTTCCACCACATCAAAATTTATAGGGTTTGACATCTCGTCTTTGTCCATTTTAGTGAGAATCAATGCTCCACTAGAGAAAGCTTTTTCACCACATACGGACCCTTCCATTTTGGTGTCCATTTTCCCCGATGATCATAAACATATGGAAAAATCTTCTTCAGTACCAGATCCCCTTCTCTGAACTGCTTTGGTCGCACCTTCTTGTTATAGGCCTTCATCATTCTTTGTTGATACAACTGGCTATGACATAAAGCTACTAATCTCTTTTCCTCAATTAAATTTAACTACTCATATCTCTCTTGCATCCATTCAGCCTCCTTTAGTTGCACCTCCCTCAACACTTGTAGAGATGGGATTTGAACCTTGATAGGTAAAATGGCCTCTATCCCATACAGTAATGAAAACAGAGTAGCTTTAGCTGAAGTTCTCACTGATGTGCGGTATGCGTGGAGAGAAAAATGGAGTTTCTCATGCCAATCCTTATACAAATCTGTTGTCTTGGAAATGATCTTCTTGATATTCTTGTTTGCAGCATTGACTGCCCCATTCATTTTTGGACGATATGGCGCAGAATTATGATGCTTGATCTTAAATTGTGTGCAAACCTCTTCTATCAAGGCATTATTCAAGTTTTTGGCATTATCTGAGATGATTCTTTCTGGTAAAACGTACCGAAAAATGACCTCTTTTTTCAAAAATTTTCAGATTACTAATTGAGTTACATTGACATATGAAACGACTTCGACCCACTTGGTGAAATAATCAATCACTACAAACATGAAGTGATGCCTGTTTGATGCTTTCGGTGATATGGGGACAATGACATCTATGCCCACTTTGAGCATGACTAAGGAGGGGCCAAACATGAAGATTATTAGAAGAAGCGTTAATAATGTTTGTATAAATTTGACATTTATGACATATCCGAGCATAATTTAAACAATCTCGTTCTAAAGTCAACCAAAAATATCCTGTCCTCAAGATTTTCCTTGCCAACATATGTCCGTTACTATGTGCTCCACATACTCCATAATGGATTTCCTTCATTATCTAATTTGCCTCTTCTGTGTCGACACATCTCAACAGGGTTTGGTTACGTACTCTTTTATACAAAAACTCACCGTCCAAGAAGAAACCCATAGCCAGCGTCTTAATTATTCGTTTATCATTTTTTGAGGTACAATCCGAGTATTGCTGGTATTGCAGATATCACTTAATGTCAACATACCACGGTTTCCCATCTGTTCCCAATTCTACTCTCGCGCAGTGGGCCGATAAGTCCTTGACCCTTAGCTGTATAGGTTGCACTTCTGTTTTGGATCCTACTTTGAACATGGCGGCTAGAGTAGCTAATGCATCTGCTAACTGGTTTTCTTCTCTTGGCAAATGACAAAACTAAACATCATCAAACTCTTTGATCAGTCCATGCACATATGTTTGATGGTGAATCAGCTTGGAATCCCTTGTTTCCCATTCTCCTCTTAATTGGTAAATAACTAATACTGCGTCACCAAAAAAATTAAAAACCCTAATCTTTTTCTCAATGGAGATCTGAAGTGCCAAAATGCATGCCTTTTATTCAGCTACATTGTTCGTACAGGTGAACATCAGTTTAGCTATAGCGGGAAAGTACTGGCCACTTGAGAAGATTAGTACTAACCCAATCCCATGCTCGATCATGTTGGATGCTCCATCGAAATACACCCTCAAAATTTCTTCTTCGCACTTCAAAATTGACATGATCTCTTCATTTGGGAAATTAATACTTATGGGCTCGTATTCCTCTTTTGTGCAATCCGCTAGAAATTCAGCAACAATGTTTCTTTTTATAGCTTTTTGGGATACGTAGATGATGTCATACTCGAAAAAAACCACTTGCCAATGAGCAACTTTCCCTGAAAATGTTGGCTTCTTGAAAATGTACTTCAAAGTGTCTAACTTTGCGATGAGGAGGGTGGTGTGATACAACATGTATTTCCTTAGTCGACGGGTGGTCCATGATAAAGCGCAACACATCTTTTCCATATGGGAATACTTGGCTTCATAGTCCATGAACTTCTTGCTCAGATAATAGATTGTGTGCTCTTTCTTGTTTGAACCATCTCCTTGCCCCAAAAGATAACTTATGGAATTATCTAGCACTACCAAATAGAAAATCAAAGGTCTTCTTGGCATCGGGGGAATCAAAATTAGTGGCTTAGGCAAATACTCTTTTACTTTCTCGAACACTTTTTGAAAATCTTTAGTCCATTCACCATCACTATCCTTACGTAAGAGCTTGAAGATAGGATCACATTTATCCTTCAACTGTGAGATAAAACGAGACACATAATTTAACTGTCCCAAAAAACCTCTTACCTCCTTTTGAGTTTTAGGGGGTGTCCAATCTTGAATTGCTCGAACCTTTTCTTGATCTATTTCAATTCCTCGTTCACTCACTAGGAAACCCAACAGCTTATTTGACTTTACCCCGAAAGCACATTTTGCTGGATTCAACCTCAATTTGTATTTTCTCAAATTTTCAAATAGTTTGCGGAGGTTTTCCACATGACTTTCCTCTTTAGCGGACTTTGCTATCATATCGTCAACATAAACTTCAATCTCTCTATGCATCATGTCATGAAATAGTGTCACCATTGCTCGTTAATACGTGGCCCCATCATTTTTTAGGCTAAACAGCATGACCCTGTATCAAAAAGTTCCCTAGGTCGTGATGAGCATGGTCTTTTCCATGTCCTCCATTGCCATTTTGATTTGATTATACCATGAGAATCCATCCATGAAAGAGAAAACACAATGTTTAGTAGTGTTATCCACTAGTGTGTCTATATAAGGTAACAAAAAATTATCCTTGGGGCTGGCTCGATTCAAATCTCTATAATTGATGCACATTCTGACTTTCCCATCCTTTTTAGGCATTAGTACAATATTTTCCACCCATTCTGGGTATTTAGCTACTTCTAGAAATCCCGTATCAAATTTTTTCTTGACCTCTTCTTTAATCTTTAATAACATTTTAGGTTTCATCCTTCTCAACTTCTGGTATACAGGCTTAGAATCTGATTTTGAAGGTAGCATGTGTTCCACGATATTAGTGTCCAAACCCGACATATATTGGTATGACCATGTAAACATATCCGAGAACTCAATGATTAGATATTTCATCAATTGAATTTACTCTGGGATAAAAGTGGTTCCAATCCTAATTTCCTTTCTTACCTCATTATCACCCAGATTGATCAAATATGTTCCCTCTAAGTGGGGTTCTATAAGCTTCTTTTGTTGTTCAACTAGCCTAAAAAACTCATCTAGTACAAATTCCAGCTCTTCTATCTCATGATTGTTATAGTGAACATAATTATGAGAGTTTGAATCAAAGATGTCATTTGGATCATTTATCAATTCATGAGGTATATTCCAAAAATAATAACGAGTATGTATATTGGTATATGAATGAAAACGATTGAATGAATAAAAGTGACTAAGGACATGATCCAAATTTGATTTAATTAAAGATAAAACAGTTTTACATTGATTTTTGAAGGAAATTAAATTAACTGAACGATATTGAACTTTGATATAAAAACTCTTAAAAATGATTACATCTCAAAGGACTCAAGGATAGCAGGTAACAGTCTGAACTGCCAGTTGTCCAAGGTGAAAGGGTCGTAGCCAACCTAGTCTCTTGACATCGGCACCCTATTGTTAATCATGTTTAGATTCACTACATCTCCATTAATCATTAACTTGATCGGGGTCCTTTCCTAGTCTCGAATCCCACTAAGTAAAAGGTCTCAGATAGTAGAGGACAAATCAAAGAAGGTTCCACCACCCTATTTCAAACCATAAGGGCCAACCTCTTTGCTCTCCGCTCTTTACACATCCTTTTGACATCCTCCCTTGTGGGCTTATATCCCAACCATTTTATATCCTTTCGAGTGGGAACAAAACTGGGTTTTGAGATACCTTATAAATCCTTTCCCAAACCCAAGTGAATTTCCAATCCTTCCCTACTGTTTGGGCAAATAACATGTTCACTGTTCGTGGCACGTGAGGTTTAGGGGCTCGCATTCCCTCTGCCACATAAGACGCAGTGGCCATCTCAAAGGTCTGGAAAAAACTCTCTATTGCATCATCATCCATTTCTATGAAAGGATAATTTGGCAAGCTAGCTACCAACATGTCCTATTCGCCTTGCACGATGCATAAATTCTAATCGACTACAAATTTCAATATTTGGTGTAAGGATGATGGCACCACCCCAACTGAATGAATCCAGGGGTGTCCCAATAGCATACTGTAAGAAGGTGTTATATCCATCACCTGAAAGTGAATAAGGAAATTAATGACTCCTACCAACAAAAGAATCTCTATTTCGCCAATCAAGCTTCTTTTGTGCCATCAAAAGCTCGAACCATTAAAGGGCTCGATATCATGTATGAGGTGTCCACGGATAGCTTAGATAATGTTAACAAAGGTAAGATGTTGATCGATGACCCATTGTCGATCAGGACCCTAGCCACAGAATAGGCTTTACACTTTACTGAGATGTTTAGTGCCTTGGTACTTCCTCTTCCATCTGGGGTATTTCATCATCATTGAAAGATGTGTAATTTGGGGCTAAAATACTCCCTGCTAAGTGACTGACATTATCTACTGACACGTTGTGAGCAACATAAGCTTATTTTAGAACTTGTAGAAGAGCCTCCCTGTGTGGCTCTAAGTTCAAAAGTAGTGATAGCAGATAAATTCTTGCTGGTATTTTGTTTAACTGCTTGACCAGGCTATAATCGCTGTGCTTTATCAGACACAAAAATTCATTAACTTCATCATTCTTGACTTCTCCATTTTGGTCCTCCCTCGTTTCCTTATTGGATTCTTTATTGTCAATTTCTGGTTGATTTTCTGAAATAACTTCCTTACCGCGAAGTTTTCCCCCCATTATGTTTGGCTTGTAACAACGCCCGCTTCAAGTTATGCCACTGAGTTCTAAAATGTTGGAGCCATTAGATCCAACCACCTCGTAATCATATCTCCAAGGAACTTGTTGGTCATCTCCATACTTAAAAGGGCTGGGAACCCTAATGACCAACACATCATCCTGTACGACCTTTAAGGTAGACTCTTTTTCAATAGGGGTTTTCTTTCCATATATGATGGTGACAGGTTTCGCATCTAATGTGTTTATCTCATTGGTCTTAACACCCTCTTGTATCTCTAGTTGGAAAGAATCCAAGAGACACTATATATGTTCCTTAAACGTTAGGCAAACTTGGATAGAGTGTCATTAAGCTCTTTATTGGAATTTGTAGATTTGATCCATACCAATTCCCATTACAGACCTGGGTTGCTCGGCGTGAATTAGATTTGACTTCCTCAAGATGTCGAAGAGTCATTTGAGTAGGGTTGTGATTTCTTCCATTTTTCTCTTTGAAGGCACTTTTCTTCAGTTATAGCATTAACTATTAGATTATGGTTTGGTAACAGATTTGTGTTAACATCCAGAGTATTCTCGCACTAAAATTTATCTTTCCTGCCCTTTTGAGATCTTGCACCTTATATTTCAATGCTAAGCAGTTCTCGATGATATGACCTGAACTGCGAGAGTGATACTCACATCGAGCATTGGCATCATACCACTTTGGAAATGGTAGTTGCATTGGTTCCTTGTGTGTAGGTACAAGGAGGTGCTTCTCCACTAGAATTAGAAAAAGTTTTGCGTAGAGGATGGGAATTAGATCAAACACAGGCCTCTCCCGTGGTGGCCTTAATGGAGCTTGGGTCTGTGGGGACCGTGTTGGCATAGTTAACATGGGGGGATTCGTAACGGGTACATGTAGATGATACATAAAAATAAAGTATTGGTAGCATTTACAGTTGGGTATTGAGGACGTGGAGGTATTGGGCTCGGGTATGAAAAGTAAAACTGTGGGTATCCGCCTGGTGTGATTGTTTGCGTTTCTACTTCTTTTTCCTAGCAATAACTCTCTTCGTGCTTAAAGGATTATCTAATTTGCTCGACTTCAATGCATTTTCTATCATTTCTCTAGATAATACCATATCTGCGAGGTTTTAGAGGCCTTTCCTTTCATCCTATTGTAGTATATACCTTTTAGCGTACCAACGAACATAACAATGGTCTCATTTTCTGTAAGCGGGGGCTATACTTGTGATGCCAAGTCCCTCCACCATTGTGCATATTCCTTAAAACTCTTATTTGACTTATTTTCATGTTCTGTAGAGTTAGGCAGTCTAGGCCATGTCTACAATATGCTTGTATTGAGCAATAAATGCCCGTGCAAGCTTTTCCCAAGTTTGAATTTAGCTACTGTCCAACTTTACATACCAGCAAGCCGTAAATTCGTTTAGACTATCTTGAAATATGTGCATTAGTAGTTTCCCATCTTTGGAATAAGCAACTATTTTCCTATAGTACATGGCGATGTGAGTAATGGGGCAACGACTGCCATTGAAAATTTAAAAGTCAAGAGCTTTGAATTTTAGTAGGACAACCACATCAGATACTAGACACATGCCTTCTACTTCTATAGATCCGAAGGTGTCTAATCTTTCGATGGCTTTCAAACGCTCTTCAATTAGGCTGAATTTATGAGCTGCTTCATCTATAATTGACTTTCCCTTATCCACTTCTCTCAGCTCCTCGTTTGTAGGTAACTCGTTTACTCTTGGGATTTGAATAGCCACACCTGGCGCTTGAAGTGGTAAATCTTCACAATATACCCCTGTATCACCTAAAAAAGGAATTGGATTGTCCAAAGTGCTGCTTCCTTCTCCTAGCTTGGCCTTGCCTTTGACCATTGTAGTCATTATTTCCATCATCATTTCCATCTGTTCCTCCAATTTGGCCATGCGTGCTAATTCTTCTTCCGTCATCTTCTTGGCTTTTGAGCTGATGTTATATCAGTGAACTATCCTTGGTCCTTTTTCAAATGACATTTAGTTCCAAAGTTAGAAAATTATTTGGATTTTTCATAAAAAATGTTCTTTTTTAAAAAATAATGCTTCTGAATAAACAAATGAGCGAATGAGTGAATGAATGGATGAATGAATAAATGAATGATCGAAATTGCGGCACATTGTCGTAAATATACTTGAATATAAAAATTTTCTTTCATAGAAGGTTCGAAAACTTTTTCAGCTTACAAAGTTTTGTTTTCATTTTTCATTCATACTTAAAGAAAATCCTAATCGATTCTATTGCCATAGGGAAAATCTCTACTAGTCATTCTTCTTCTTCCTATTCATGAGCTTGATGAAATTTGATTTGTGGAGATTTTCAAGGAGTTTGAAGCGAGAGGAGAGTAGTGGCCGAATTGGACTCTAAGGCCTTAGGAAATTCGGCTGAGGGGTTTTCTCTCAGTTTTGGTCAATTTGTCATCGGTTTCTGAAATTGTGAAGGCTCTTTTCTTTCTCTGCTCTCTTGTGCCGAATTTACAAATGGCCATTTGTGCATTTTGGGTATTTAACTCCTACCATTCTGGTAAATTAAACTATTTTATTTTCAAGTCCATTCCTCTCCCCTTCTTTTGTACCAACATCTGCCGAAACCTCATCTTCTTCTCTATTCTTTACAAGTTCGGCCAACTACTTGTTTCATCCTTTCTTGCTTATTGATTCTTTCGGCCAAATTTATTGCCCTAGCCCTTAGGACTCTTCCTCCTTTTTGGCTTGTGGCCGAAAGTTCTCCCATCCCTTTTCGATTCAGATTATTCTTTTCTTCGGGTGGTTCTTACTCTAGCTGAAACTCAACACTTTCCCCTCTCTGTTTCGGTTCTGCAAGTATTTCTGACAAGGCGGTAAGTGGTTGTATTCTCTCTTTCCATTCAAATATGGTTTCCTTAAACTTTTCTAAAAGTTGAATATTCTTTTGGTTAAGAAGATGGTATTCGTGGATTTAAGCCACATTTTCAATCGACCCTAGCTAACAAGATCTGTTTATAATTCAGATTCTCGACAAGGCATGTGATCAATTTTGGGTTAACGATCTTAGAGGATTAAGCCACACCCTCATTCAATCAAGGTAAGGTGGTGTATTTTTGGGCTAAAAGTTAAGAAGTGGTTAACATGATTCGTCAGTTAACTAACTAAAGGTTGGAATGAATGTAGGTTGGTCCTCAAGAGTTTTTGGCAAGTGTTTGCAAACAGGTGTGTACACACCCTAATCTGACTGTAACACGGTAAAAGCCGAAAAGCTGGGAATACAACGATTAAGGCCACATAGGCATGTGAATGCTCATGTGGTGAATTGAGCCCACGAAACATGTGTAACACCCCGAACCCGAGACCGACACCGGAGTCGAACACGAGGTGTTAGCAGACTTTAAACCCTTTATAAAAATATTTCTCAGACACTGCCAATCTGCGTACTAGTCGCTTTAAAAATCATATCTTGAGTTTCACAACTCGAAAATCAGTTTCGTGATTTTTCCCTGAAACTAGACTCATATGCCCATCTACATATTTTTTTCTAGAATTTTTGGTCAGGCCAATTAGTACAGTTTATTAGTCAAAGTCTCCCATGTTACAGGGATCGACTACACTGACCTTTGCGCATTACGACCTGGATATCTCCCTGCACAGAGCTTCAATACTGATTCCGTTTGTTTCTATAGAAACTAGACTCAGAGAGGAATCTATCCATATATGGTATGACTCCTAATTGTCTCTGGTTAATTTATAATGAATTTCCAAAGTCGGAACAGGGAATCCAGAAACCGTTCTGGCCCTGTCTCACGAGAACCTGAATATCTCTTAACATACTGTCCATATGATCTTTTCGTTGCTTCTATATGAAAATAGACTCATCGAGCTTTGAATACATAATTTATTCATCAATTAATTCCACTCCTAATTATAATTTATTCATCAATTAATTCCACTCCTAATATTTTTAGTGATTTTTCAATCTCACGTCACTGCTGCTGCCAGCATCTGTTACGAAAGCAACTATGCCCATTTCGTGATTTCTCCTTGATCTAACTAGTAATTCGTCATACATATCACAAATTATGATCATGACTAGCCATGCCAAAGGCTAATCATTGTCAAACATCCCCCTACTACACTATTGCCATATCATGAATTTTAACACCAAAATAATCAACCATGACATATGGCATAAAAAGGTCGAATTATCAAGATTTACGACCTATCGTTATGAAACCAAACCCAACCGAACATTTATGCCATTTTCGCATGGCTAAAAGTTTACATACCAAAGTTCAAACACAACATAATAGCCTATACATGCCGAAATGTTCTCCTAAGCCGACTAAGAAGAAAGTACCAAAACTTGCTAGCCGGTGTGATGACTTCGACGACGGCACGATCACACAAAAAGAGACGAGTCCAAGAAACCTAGAATAGGTGACAAGCAAACACCGAATGAGTATATAACTCAGTAAGCCATAAGCATTCCACAACCATCCATTAATAAAATTATCACAACAGGAAACAATGAAATGAGGTTAAGTACTCCATCCATACCAAACTATACCATAGTTCCTTAAACCCTATGGTTCAATCTCATACCAAGTCCTACATTGGCCTTTCATACATCATTTTATTTTCGTTATAATCATACAATTAAACGAACTTTCACCTATTCCACAATGAACCTTATGTACGTGACTTCAACTATAATCGTCACATAGGTTCAAAACTTACCAAGCTCAACTCCAAATATAAACATAGCGCCTATTAGCCATGAACTCAAGGTACTTACCTTTTCCGCTGTCCAAAATTGACTCGGTAAAGTCGCACCCTTCATGTAAATAATTTATAGAAAATATATATTGGGTTCGCACACATAGTGCTTAATAATCAACCGCGCACACTTAGTGCCATGCACTTTAAACTCACACACTTAGTGCCATGCATTTCAAGTTCGCACACTTACCTTTCCCGCTGTCCAAAATCGACTCGGTAAGGTCGCACCCTTAATGTAAATAATTTATAGAAAATATATATTGGGTTCGCACACATAGTGCTTAATAATCAACCGCGCACACTTAGTGCCATGTACTTTAAACTCGCACATTTAGTGCTGTACAATTTAAACCCGCACACTTAGTGCCAATCTCATGACCGTGAACACTTATTGCCCGCACACTTAGTGCCGAAAACCAGCCACTCAATAGGCTTCACTTCCTTTTTACATTCGACAAATTTCATCTCTACTTACATATACATTTGTATACATTTCATCTCATTAAACACAATGGTATAGGTATTACGATCCTTTAAATCAATACCAAAGATATGCTTAATGACTTACTTGTGTTGGGTAAGATGGTTCCAACTCGGCTACTCGATGATCTTTTCTTTGCCTTTGCTCGATTCTCCTCCTTTAACTCCTTGAGCTTAATCAATAAATCAACTAGTTTAACCGCCTTGCTAATTATTTACAATCCAATTACACATGCATATGTATGTTAGTATATTCGGCAATCACCCTTACTAATCACCCACTTGATCAATTATGGAGAATCAAAGTTAATATCACAATGTGTACCCTATATGGCCCATTATACATAATCAAATTTAACATCATCTATACATATTTACTCATATGGCCGAATATACCTAATCATACATACACCTAACCAAAAATAATTTCTAAAATCTTTATATCATTTATACACTAGTAAAGCATCCTCTCCCTTTCCATCAATTTAGCACATGCATTACTCATTAACCTACAAAAATTATATTCGGCCTTAGCACACAACTTGCTAGCCGATTCTTCCCCATCTAGCAACCAATGCACATATGTGCTCACTCAAAAATGCTAAAAAAAAGAGATTCAAGAATCATCAATCCACCATCACATGCATCATTAACAAGCTTCATATTTAGCATGCAATGGCATTAACACAACTCCACCTAGGCCGAATCTTAACTCATCTTCATGCCTCATCACCACAACATCAAACATCAAAATACCAACCAATAATGTAACATGCATGGCCGAATATCATCTCCATCATTTAACAAAGTTTGAACCATGGCTAGGTAGATTTCAAACTTACAACTTAAAATATACATGAATCTCAAAGAATAATATCAAACATACCTCAATCTAGTTACATGCATGGCCAAACTTCCTCCTAATTCTCTTCCAAACCAAACATGAAGCAAGAACTCCTTCCTCCTCCCTTAGAATTTTCGGTCAAAAGAGGATGAAAAAGGATGAACAAAATTTTTCTTTTCCTTTCTTTAGCTCACGGCAATAAGGGGGGGGGAAACAACCACTCATTTTTTTGTTTTTCCTTTCTTTATTACCCATATTTCTTATTTTATTTTTTTCCTACATACCTCACTAGGCCAACATGTTCCCAACATGTTTCCACCCATAGCATGGCCAACCGCTAGCTCAAATTTTGGGTAATTTGACATGCAAACCCATCATTTTCGCAACATGCATTAATAGACCATTTTAAATTAGCCTATCATATTTTCACCATGTCTCATATCGATCCCTATTTAATAATTTCTCATGCAATTGGCAAAATTGGAGAATGAAACTTCCACATACTCATGTACACACATAATAAGCATAGAATATGGAAATTAATTATTTTTATGACTCGGTTTTGTGGTCCCGAAACCACTTCCCGACTAAGGTCAATTTTGGGCTGTTACAACATGGATTAGACTGTAGAGGCCACCACGAGCGTTCTCGTGCTCTTGGGGCGTTATGGGCCACGTTGGGCTGAAATGGGTCGTGTGGGCCCAAAGGGCTCGTGGGCCCCACACGGATAAAATCCACGTTAAGTGGGAAATACTTGACTGAGCTATGTAGTTCGTATAGCCGTGACTGAAATTGGGCTAAATGGGCCATACGAGCGTGTGGGCCCACTTTGGCCGAATATGGGCCTTGGGCCCATTTACACTGTTATGACCATTTAGGTTATCTGTATCGCTCGAGGCGACTGTAGACCTTCGAAAAGGTTATTAAATGACCGTAATGCCTTTAGAGGGTAAATGATTATTTTACCCCTCCAAGGTAAATGACTGATTTGTGATATGGTTTGATTGACTTAACTGTGATCGATATGATTGATTCTGAGCATGGCATACTGTATACAAAAATACTGCATGGGGTTGGGATCTTGTTTAGAGCAAGTGATTGATATGTGAGGGTCGTACGGGTCGCATAAGACGATTGGGGACCAACCGATAGCTTTAAGCCGATTATGTGATTGGCAGCTCTGCTACAATATTGGTTAGTGCCGCAACCGGTGCCACTTAACAAGTGTAGGGATGGGTGGGTCGATTTAATCCCTACAAGAGTGTAGGGTTGGACAGAAGATGGAGCGCAGGGTTGGTATGGGTATTTATGCATTGCATATACTGATTCTGATATTGAGATGGGCTTAAGCCCAGATCTATGTGTTATGTAATATTTGATATGGGCTCAGGCCCAACCGAGGCTGATGGAGGCTAAGGCTATTTGCCATCATTATCGTAATGGGCTAAGGCCCACACTGATACTATTACTGTTAAGGGCTCAGGCCTACACTGATTCTGTTTCTTTAATAAGGGGATTACACACTGAGTTTTCGTAAACTCACCCCGTTTCTAACCTTTCAGGTAATCCCTAGCGTTAGACGGTTCAGAGCTGTGAGGGACTCGGAGAGGGCCACACAACTGAACTTGTTTTATTCTGTTTTGCTCATTTACTTAAGCAATTTGATTTTGATTCGGGTTGTAATAAGGCCTCTATAATTTTTGGATTTTAAATTTGGGATTTGATGTGATTGTGATTTATATCTGCTAGAAGTAGAACACGGTTTTCCAAAACAATAACTATTTTCTAACATTACGTTTCCGCACCTCAATTTTTAAATATCACATTCTCTTAGATCATTTGCTTTAAATTAAGCTTTCTTTAATAATAAGGTTTTGAAGGTAATAACTTTTTAATAAACCACGATTGAAAATAAATAAACGCAAACTAAGGTTTTATACAAGTTTTAAATGGCAAGAAGTTTGAAATTTCAAGAAGGGTTTTTAATGAAAACATGATTTTCGAAAAACACTTCAATGTGACACGCCAAATTCGGGCCTAACTTCTAGGCTAGGTTTGGGGTGTTACAGAGACATAGACACAAGAAAAACAAATTCAGTAAAAAAATAAAGTCAATTGAAAAAATGAGAAATTAAATCATAAAGCATTGCGCAGAAAAAAAATTCAAACACAAAACATACGAATAAATGCTCCTGAAGTCCTATAGGGTATTATTTTGAGGGGTAAGGTACAACTCTTATGTCTAGGTTTCACATTTAAAATGGTCATTACATGTTGGCTTATGGCTGACTATAATGCACGGGGAACCCAAGACTTAAATATGACACCCATAGGGATGCGTTCCCCTTTTAAAAAGGGTTGGCCCTTGAGTGGTGAGACTTTCATAGTGTACATGGTAGCATTTGCTACATGAACATCTATGTCCATCTTAACCATGGAGTAGTCCTTAAACTTATGTGGTGACATATTGTCACATGAAAGCCTAAGGCTACTCCTCCTAAACGGGATAGGCTCGGGTGTAGGATCGAAAGCAAAATGCAACATGAATTATAATTATAGCCGCCCCACGACGGTACAACCGACATACACATTAATCAATTTTATCGATAAAAGAATAAACAAACACATTGGAATTCATATTAAAAAAGGATAAGTAAATGAAATGAACAAATAAATCAATGTTTAACACATATTCAACAATTTAAAACGACATTAGACAATTAAACAAATTTATGTCCGAATAAATAAATCTAATATGCACAAGTACTAAGAAACCTAGCTCTTAAACCTAAGTAAGTCAACTCACTAACGTCCCCAATGGAGTTGCCTAGGTGTCATAACATTGTCTACATAAGAGTAGGGAGGCCTAGTAAGCAAAGCTAGACATGGAAGGACTAAATTACGTAGAGTCACCACTAACCAATTAGGGCTAGGTTGGTTAGCCACATATCATCTAAAAATCTAGAATTAATAATACGAAAAAATCCTAAAAATCTAGACTCGATCTTATCACCAAATTTCGTGTTCGGGAGTACAGTTACGTATGGGGAAGGTTATAACACCCCTATAACACCTATTCGGGGATAGTCCTACGGGGTCTTAAGAGCTAGATTTTTTTTATTTAAGCATATGAATGTCTTAATCTAAGCTAAAATCTTATGAAGATATTAAATAAAAACTGTAAAGGAAACACCTCCGGTTTACTTGTAGTTCGATTAAGATGTGTTCACCAAACTTATCTAATCTGAAATTTAAATTAGAGATTTTTACTTTTAACAGGAGCCCTAAAGGATACCTAAATAATTCTAGTAAAATACCTTCAATTCCTAAAATTAATTCTATTTTAGAATTCTAAAAAAACCTAGAAATTACCAATGAATTAAGAGAAATATTAAAATACATCTACAACTTATTCGATCTTTTATTGTTATTATTTTTAAAAGATTTAGTTAATAACATTGAAGCTATCAAGATCTTACGAAAGTATCCTATGTCGATTTTATGATTTATCTTACTTTAAAATTCTTGATCTAAGATTTAAATTCATCAAAATCCTTAAATAATAAATCTTAAATAACATTTATTAGCATTCTTAAAAAATTTCTAAAATAAAATACTTAGAAAGACGTACTCATGATTTACAATTCACCTACAAAAATCTTTAGTTTTAATCTTGAATAAAGTCCTAAAAAATTTACATATTAACTTAAGATTCTAATCCTATACGATATTTAAAACTAATTTAAAACCCTAAAAAAAATCTTACATATTATTTATAATTTTTCTAAGGTAAATGGTAGGTAAGATCTTAAAGACGAACCTAAATCTTAAGATCTTAAGGACTAACCTAAATCCAAATGTAAAAACCTTATGGTTTCATTAAAATATAATACCTACTTAACTAACTTCATGTCAACAATTATAGAATGGAAAAATGACCTAAAGTTCCATCTTTTAAACGGATAGTAATAAAATAGGAAAATTAATTAAATTGGCTAAAGTTAATGAAAAATTAAAACTCTTTCAAAATGACAATAATAAAAAGAAAAATGAAATAAATAAGACCTTAACATGATGATAATAATAATAACAACAATATTACACCTTGTTCATAATACAATAAAAGATTCAAGGTAACATAAATAAATAATATTAAAATGTATGTAAGGGGAATGTGTAAAAAAATATAAATAGACATGAAAATAAATAAAAATGAAACAAGAATAAATAAAAATTATACAAGTGTGAATAAATATAAAACATTAAAATATAGTGCATAATTAACATTAAATATATAAAGTATAAATGCAAGTGAAATTGAAGATATAAGTGTAAATTATTTATTAAAGATGGAAAAAAATGACATAACTTGATTTTAGGACTAAAAGATAAAGAAATGTGGAAGACAGATGATTGATGTAGCAATTAAATTTTTTTTAATTTTTAAATTTCGGATTAAATTGAATGTTTAAATAAATAAAAAGGTTACGGGTGTAAATAGGTCAGAGAGCGAGGGCGGTGCTGCAAAAAATGAGGTATTTTTTGTAAATTTAAAAAGTAAGAAGGTGAGAATAAATTACCCATTTTTGGCACCTATAAAAAAAACCTATTCCTCTTTCTCTTCCAACTTCTATGTTGGCCATGGCTCCACCACCGGAGAGCCCAATGGCTCTTCGGCCTCCGGTGGTGGAGCCGCTGTGTACGGTGGCCGGAATGTTTTTGATGTTTTTTGCAAAATCAAAGTTTTATTTAGAAAAAAATATTAGTTTTGTTAAAAGTCAAAAGCTTATTTCAAAATGGTTAAAAAAAAATTAAAACTTTGTTTTAAAATTTTAAACTTTTCTTTAAAATGACTTAAAAAAACATATTTTTATTTTTCAAAATCTAAACTTTCTCCTTTTTTTTTTTAAAAAAATACTAATTTTATTAAAGTTTGAAGTTTTTATTTTTACATAGTTTCAAAAAAAATAAAACTTTGTTTTAAAATTTTACAATTTCCTTTAAAATGACTAAAAAACTATATTTTTATTTTTCAAAATCTAAACTTTCTCTTTTATTTTTAAAAAAACACTATTTTTCTTAAAGATTAAAGCTTTTACTTTGAAATAGTTGAAAACAAAATTAAAACTTTATTTTAAAAATTTAAATTTTCTTTTAAAATAACTAAAATAAAATAAAATATTATTTATCAAAATCTAAACTCTGTTTTTTTTTTAAAAATTACAACTTTTCCTAAATCAAGTTTTTTTTAAAAACCTTTATTTTAGAAAGGGGAAGGAAAAAATGAAAATTTTGGGGGCTCCTAGGGGCGAAGGACCGATGGTCTGGTGACGTCCCCTTCATCGGAACCCAAAATCCAATCCCTCATGACATGCCTATGGCGAAAAAAAAAGGATAGAAGAAAAAAAAGGAAATACAATGCTTGTAGTTGTTGTGTTTTTTTAAACCTTTTTTTTAAGAACAAAATTAATGAAAAAACTCCTCCTTTTTAATTTTCTTTTCATGTTTATATATTTTTTAATCTTGCTTATTTGTAAAAAATGATAATAATAGTATTTAATAATAGTAATAGTAGTGACGATAATAATAATTTGGGCCTTTGAAAGGCCCAAAAAGGAAAGAAGAAAAACAGAAAAGAAAAAATAAAGGTCTCAAATAGACCAAAACCGGGTGGGCTTCAAACGGTCCAAGAGAACAAAATTTTAATAGGCCTCCAATCGAGCTCGGATAAAAACGGGTGTCTACAACTAGGGAAGGAGTACTCGCCTAAGGCGTAGTATGCCATGTTATGAGAGTTACTGTGTTAGTTGCATTGTAAGTGTAGTGGTTTGTAACCCTTTGGTTAAGGTAACTGGATATTGTCCATATTGGATTCTTATTTATAATCGCACTTACAACTGTAGACCATTAATGAAGATATTTTTGAAAGAGCATGACACGTGTCAAGTTTCACTTCGGGAACATGAGTCTTATCTGTAAATATATATTAGTTAAATGATCTTGAGAAAATGAGTTTTTCTTCTTCCTCCCATTAGGATGTTGCTTTATGCTTCCTTTGGAAGTTGAATACAATTTGCTATCTTTGAGCTAGAATTGAAGATCAGATCTGAAGTAGGAGATTTCATCATATATTGGGTGAGTATTTCAGTTCTACATGTGGAATCCTGAAGAGTAAGTCTGTTAACTTTGGTGAATAGTAAGACAAAAGGAAAAATGGGCTTTGTATTGGGGTTGTCAATGTTTGAGAAGATGGTAAAATGTATATGAATGGGTTTTGATGATGTTTCTATGTTATTTGAGTAGTGATGGTTGCTCATTTCAAGTTAGATGTTTGGATCTGGCGTTCAAGCTGCTGTAAGTGGGTGTCAAGTGAGTCTCCACTATGGTTCCTATCTGTGAATCGTATGCGTAAGATTTATTGAACAGTGATAGACTTAGAGTGTTTAGTGGACGAGTAAAACTTAGGAAAAATGATGCAAGAGCAAGGATAGTATATGCAAAACTTTCATGACTTAAAAGTGGATTGATGAGTATGCAAGTAAGGTCTAAGTGCAAAAAGATAAACTTTTTAGGTGAATCCTTAAGACGAACGTCAATAATTCTACTAAGTAAGTGTGTTATAAGTTATGATCTGGTAATCTGATTGAAATATATAGGTTATTGGTGATGAAGATTGTTTGTGCATTTGAAAAAAGGATTAGATGAGTCTGAATGTATGATGATTGGTGCATGGGTAATTCTTATGTTGAGTTTTGTATGCATGAATGTGAAATAGATAGTGTATGGGTACTGATGTCAAAGTATGGTTGTATCTTTAAGCCTTAATTGTATGCTATGAGTTGAAAGTTAGTTTGGGTGTACGTTAGAGAATTAAAGTGTTAGGTCTTAAATGATGACAATGCATGCAAAGCCTGTCAAGTGAGTCTGTGTTTGTTCACCGCCATGGAGTCTAAAGGGGTCTGTTGAGACTAAAAAGATGAACACTAATATAATCCTCTGAAGGAAAAGCTCATGGCCGTGGCCTCTTTGAAAGGAATTAAAGGATAATGATTACCTAATGGGGTTCTCTGCGTGTCCTAGGACGATAATGGGCAAACCTCACGTCTTTTGAGTTTAGGCAAATCCATGTCGTAAACACATCAAGAAATAATAAGCCTTTGTGGCGAACAATGAAAGAATAAACCTTTGTGGCAAACTATGAAAGAATAAGCCTTTGTGGCGAACTATGAAGGAATAAACCTTTGTGATGAGCTATGAAAGATTAGCCTTTGTGGTGGACTCCGTATGAAGCGATATGGTGTATCCTGCATGACTTTTAGTCACGACTAAAAAGACTAGAATGAGCTAGAGTGTTTGATGATTTCAAGGTAAGGACTAAGTAAATTCAAGAAACGATTGAAGATGATAGTTTGAAGAGATAACGAGATGGATGAGCTTTCATTGAAGAACAAATCTGAATAATGGATGCGTTTGATAATTCAGAGAACAACATCTGTCTGTAAACAGTAATAGAAAAGAGTAGTATAAGTTAAGGTTAAGTGTGAAAAGCAATTTTGAGTAATGGTTTGTAAAGAATATGAGTAAGGATCCATGATCAAGATGAGTGAAAGAAATTCCTAAGAGAATGAAGTTATTGATATATGATGGTAATGGATTCAGACTAGGATATAACAGATAGAAGGAATGAAAATGTTTTGCAATTTGTGTGACACTCATTGTGATAGATAGTGGATGATGAAAGAAGAGAAGCTACTGATGATGAACTACCTGGAACTTTATGGAAACGATGACTAAGGTATAAAATCTTATTTCTCACTAAGTTCTTATGAACTTACATGTGTTACACTTTGTGTTTCAAGTTAAATATGAGTATGCGCCAAGAGGGACGATGTCAGGACTGTGCCGAACGAATTGGTGTATCGGGTTATTATGCATACAAAGCAAGTTTGGTGACATGTTCGAAGTCTAAAATGTTACTTAGAAAATCATATCTTGGGGTAACTGTAATAGATTAGGATTTCAAATTAGATATCCTTGTACTTAAATTATCATGTGCTGCAGTTGTATCTACCTATTGTATATATATTTTTGTGTACTTTAGTTTGAATCTGTATGAAGTTAACTTGTGAACTAATTGTAATTTTATAAGTAAAATAAGCTTTGCCTATATTCATGTCATAATACCCAAGATCTGGATCCGACAAATCGAATTGGGTTAAGGGTGTTACATCTTAACTTACTAACCCTCACTTTTGGACCTTTGGTTAATTGTTATTTAAGTTATCAAGCTTTTCTTAATTAAAGCTCAATAGTGATTTAACTTTTACAATTTAGTCCTTGAGTTTTACTTAACTATTTTATTGATGAAATCACTTGACCTGTAACGACCTGAAAGTTAGGGTGTTGGAAACGATGGTTTCGGAACCCTAATTTGATATTTGAGCCTGTAAATATTATTATTTAATATTTATGAGGTTAGTATGAAGTTTAATTAATATTTTGTCATTTATTTTTGTTAATTGGATAGTTAAATAAGGTACAAGTGTATCAACTCTAAAGTTAGTAGTGTTGGAAAACGAGAATCAGGACTTCATTTTCGTAAACCAAGCCCAAAATTATTTTCAGTAAATATTTACGAAATTACTATATAGGTGAATTGAATTTTGGATAAGTAATTTTGCTGAATTAGTGAGTTATTGTAATACAAGGACTAAATCGTTAAAATGGTAAAAATTACTTGCTATTGATTTTTATTTGTTAAAAGGGCTAATTAATTTAAAGCAATGATTTAAATGACAATTTGACCATTTTAAAAGTTGACGGACGGTTAGGTGATTATTTGTGTGTAAATAATGTTATTATTATAATTATATTATTATAATATTTATAAAACATAAAGAAATGAAAAGAAACAAAGCCACATTTTTTTTCTATTCCTCTTACACCACCAAAAACTCCATGGAAATAAAAGAAGAAAATCTCCATTGAGTTTCAATCTTTCGAACTTTGCATGATCAAGATATGAATCAATCGGTAGATATTCGAGGAAAAAGGGAAAATTGGCGATAAGTCCCTGATACTTCAATTATCACTGATTTTTCCTGGTAAGTTCACATGGAACTTACTATACAAATTTTATGATATGTTTGATTATATTTAATGTTTATTAGTTTAGATTATAATTTTGATTAACTTAAAAGGGATTGAATCGTAAATTATGAATTGTATGATAAATATGAATAAGTACTTAGAAGTTAGTATAATTTGATTATATGCTTTATGGTTGATAAATGATATTCTAAAATTATATAAGTTGGGATGGTAATGTGGCATAAATGATTAATGCCTTGTTGGTATAAGTATGTTTTGACCATGTTTAAAATACTTATATAGGTGAATTGGTAAATAGGAGAAGTGAATTGGTATGGGACTAATTAGTAATTGATCAAAGTATTACATGTATACTTAATAAGGAATTGTAGGATTGAATGTTAAAGTTGAAAGATAAGATGTATATGGTTATTTGTATATGTTTTAGACATGTTTTATGTGGTAGGAGAAATTAAATAATTAAGTACTTTAAATAAGTATGCATAGGCAAGGTAAGCAATTATGGTATGAACTGATGATAGGTTGAATGAATAATTGAGTGGATGAATTGAAAATGGTATGGTAAATTCTAAATTATGCCTTATTAAGTTGGTTGTCTTTGAATGATTATATAAATGAGAATAGTTAAGAATGTTACAAGTTAGAAATGGTATGTATATAGGACTAATATATGTGAAATTTTGGGGATGGGTGACACTTATATGAAGTATGAAATTGATGGGGAATTGTTAGGTAATACATGTATTCTTTGTATGGAAATTAGTGATCTTAGGACATGACTTAAATGTTGTGTTATCTTGGTATAACATTTGTCTACATGCTTTTATATACTATGATGATGGTGTACGTATTTGGTTAAGTATAAGTAAATTATAAATAGGCTTGAATATAGTATGAAGAGTTACAATACTGATTGAATTTAGTAGTCTAGGTAAATATGTTAACTAGTATAAATGAATGATGCCTTTGGTACATGAATTGTTATAAGTCTTGTATGTATTGTGCATAATTTGAAGCATATAGGAATGGTGTTTGATCTTGAATAGCTTGTAATGCTTATATAACCTTGTAGTGAAAAGGTGTCAATAACGCATATTAGTTAGATGATTAGGAGGTTAATACATGACATGTTTTAGTTGAGTTTGAAGGGCTAAGACGATTGGTATGTCTTGTTGACTGGTTAATGATTACATTAGTTGTTAAACTTAGCAAAATTTTATTTTTATGTGGAATAGCTTTTATGGTATTATGGTTGGTTAAATGGATGTATTAGTTTGTGTTTAGATTGGTTTTATGCAGGTTTGAAAGACCGAATGTGCACCTATTGAGCTATTATTTTGATTTGGCATGAAATTTGATACTTAGTGGCACATTCTTGCACCACCTGAACTAACACAGCCGTGTGTCACACATGGGCTGGTGAGACGACTGTATGACCACTGAAATGTAGGATTCTTTTAGCCACATGGTTCTTGATTGTCACATGGGTTGGCCATACACCAGTGTGAGTACTGTAGATATGGTAAAAATTTGATCCACACGACCTCAGTTTGTTACACGACCTCAGTTTGTTACACGTCCTAACTACATGGCCGTGTGACTTTTGGAAAAATGGGACTTTTAACCTACACAACCAAAGTGAGTTACATGACCTGGACACATGTCTATGTGACCACTGTTTTGCACTTTTATCCCTCATTTTGTAAAAGTTTCAAATTAGTCCTTGTTTGATCCTAGATTAACCTTAGAGCTTTTCGTAAGCTCATTTTAGACTTGGATTTGGTTATATTTCATATTATAAATGGAATTATGACATGATTTGATGATTAAATGAAATTAACTGCTATAAATTGTAAGTTTTATTTTCCAATATTTGTGGTAATATTCCATAGTTTGGGTGTAGTGATCGGACATGACAATTGCGACTGGATTACAAGGTGTTACAAATTAGTTTAGAATTATTATTATGAGTATAATGAATTGTCTCTATGAATTGTATTGAAGCAGGAAGAAGAAGTGCGATTTTGTTCACACAACAAGTTTACTATCAAGAATATTAAGTTTGGTAATTTCATGTTATAATAATAAGTACATGGTAGATATGGACATATAGATATACACATTTATTTTGGTAGAATTGTTAATTTTAATATTATTTATTTAAATTATAAAAAAAACCACTGAATAGCTGATTGAGTCTTAGCTCAATTGGCATGGGCATTGTTGCTAATGCATGAAGACGTGGGTTCGAGTGTGCTGCAGAGCATTATCCTCCTATTTATGTGTTGGGGAGGGGTTATGGGTAGTTCTAGGCATTGTGTCAAAAAGAATAGATATGAATAGAATCTATAATGAGATTATTTAAAAAACTACTGAATACTTTACTCAGCATACAGATTGTTTTCTCTATGTGCAAGTTAGATCTAAATCAAGATTTTCGTGCTTCGGCTTCAGCATCCTATCCATAATCCCTGCCACGACCATATTTTTTAGTTTTCAATATTACTTATATTTGGCATGTATCTAATAGGTTAGGTTTTGTAGTAGTTGAATGATGTTATAATCAAATGTTATATTTTATATTCTAATAATATATATATAGTGGATATGCATACATATAAAGGTATATGCAAATTAAAATTTTCATTGCTTGATTTTATCATACTTAGTGTATATATTAGTTGTGAATTGATTGTAGTTGCTTTGACAATGAATGTGACACACTATAGCTCAGATCCGACGATTTGTTCGGTATAGGGTGCTACATGACCAAACTTCAATATATTTTTACACTAACCCATGTAAATATTCTTATTTTATATTTATGGACTAGGTCTACATAAATGGGGTTCTAAAACTGTATTTTCCAGTACTAGTAAAGATCAAGCCATTACACCATCTCATTCTTCTGCATGAACTGCAAACCTTTGTGATGAACTCTAACCTCTTATGTGACAATTCAAAGTCACTGACCTAGCACTTGAATGCAACTTGCTCCTCCTAGAATGGATTCAATGAGAAACTCTTCTACATCTTGATTCTAAACAATTCATTACCACTAGAGTCAATGATCATACACCTTCCCCATTCAAACATCTCCTCAAATCTCTTCTCTACCAATTGCCCCACACTCGACAAGTTTTGATCAATATTAGGTACAAATAGAACATCTGAAATCAACTTAGAACCATCACAACTCTCTATTATCATTGTACCTTTTCCCTTCACTTTTAGGTACTCTTCATTTCCTATCCCCACTCTTGACTTCAATGACCTATCAAGGTCTTTAAGAACTTCTCATCACAAGTCATGTGATTGGTGCAACCACTATCAACTAACCAACTATCACATGGAGTGCTTAATGAGAAACAAGAGGCAACAAACAATTGTCATCTTCTTTTTTAATTGTAACATATGCTCCACCTAGTTGTTGATTTCTTGTTTCTTTGCAGAACCTATCAATGTGCCCATCAAGTTACACCATCTACACTTCACATATAGCCTTCTCCAATACCTAAAATGGGGATGGCTTTGTTTTCCACAATACTTACATGAAGAGTACTTGTTGGAGTTTCCAACACAACTACCCTTTGTAGTAGCTTTTGAACCACTGTTGCCACAAATTTTCTTCTCTTTTCACTTCTTGCCATTTCATCCTTCACCCTACTGCATCTTTGCCTTTAGTGCTCCTTATATGCTTCCTTCCTACCTCATTAGCCTCCGTTCCTGTTATGCTTGTAAAGCACCAATCAACTTGACTACTCTCAACTATGTCAAGTCCTTGGTACTCTCCAAAGAAGAAATTGTTGCTTCATACTTCTTAGGGAGAGAAACTAGTATTTTTTGCACCAGTCTACTGCCATAGAGATTAGTCTTGAGAACCCTTACCTTGTTAGCAATCTCAATCAACTTGTCTGAGTATTTTTTATTGGCTCAGACTACCTCGAGTTCCCTAATCAAGTTCAACACCTTCATGCTCTTGATCCTCTCATCTCCTTAATACTCAGCCTTGAGGTAGTCCCATATCTTCTTTGTTGATCCAAAAACCATAGTTCTATTGAAGATGGCTGGTGAAATAGTAGCATAAATGCCAGCCTTTGTTTTTTCCTTCTTGGTGGTTCTCTTTTTTTTAGTTTGATCTGGTTCATAGTTGGATTGTTGGGAAGTGGAACAACCTCATAATCTTGCTCGATAGCTTCCCAACAATCACAACCTCCATGTTGCTTGTTTCTCATTCCCATGCTTGATAGTTTCTCTATCAAACTAGTGGCAGCAATAGTTGTTTATCTTGATTTCTATTTTTCTTATTCTTAAATGTATCTTTCAATTTTTCTACATGTTCTCTAGTCCTCAGAAAAAGGCTTTGGTACCAAGTTGTTTCATAAGAGCTAATAGAGCACATAATAAAATGGAGAATTGATAAAATCGTTAACCACACAATGCTTATATACATGACTCAAGCTAGAATAATCTTAGCAAATTCAACTTCCTACTCCTAAACAAGTTAAGAAACTTAGCTTCCAACTCCTAAATCAAGCTAACAATCTCCCTAAAAAGTATACTTTAACTAAGACTATCTGAATGACAAAAAAGACTTTGCAGCCTTGAGACACTAACAAAGGGTGTCTTTTGGCAAAGTATGTGTGGAGTTTCAAAAGAGTTGTTTGTAGTTGATGTTGGTGTAGTTGATGTTGAATTTCTTGATTTATTTTGTGGGAATACTATGTTTCATGTGTTTCATCTAATCGAATTGTCTAGGTGCTTAATGATAGCACACATCATTATGACCTTTTGCTTAATGATAGTAACTATATTGGATGGATTTAATATGAAATAATTGTGGATGTTGCTGCTATAAACTTAATTGTAGAATAGGGATCAACAAACAAGCCTGTTCTTGTTGTTGTTCGTATTGTTATATTTTACTCAATTAAATTAAACTCCATATCCTTACCCAATAACTAATATTTGTGGCAACAAAAAACAATTTTATTGCATGTAAATTTTAATCGGTATATTACACACCAAAGAAAAAATTAGAGGATAAAAAATAGAAACACATATAAGTTGATAATACAATTAACCAAGCTAAAAGATCTTCAACTCTACACAATTCAGTGCTTGCTTACGTAACATGAAATATTCTGATTTTTTTGAGAAATACCAATCATTGCATAATAGGCTTACACATTTATTGTTAGAAATTCAAATTTAATAAAAAAAGGGTTTAGAGTATGTTATTATATATCAGCATGAACCGTTGGTTCATCCTTCAACATGTCTTCTAACTCCTTAACAAATTTTCCATAGCGGAGGCTGGCAAACAAACTGGAACTATGATTTCATCATCTCCTTTCTTATTCTTAGATGGTATATAAAGCTTATTAGCTCCCAACAAGTTTCTGGTCCTACAAGGACCACTTCACCCCATCCAAAATCAATATCTTTGAACTTTGCTCTTGTTAAATCCGACACGATGTAGGATCTCGCCAATTTAATATTTGGTCGACCTCTAGTGACTAATAAATCCATTGTTGATTTCATGTACTCCTCCGTTACCTTTGTCTTGGCTTGTTTCACTAGCTTTAATGCATATTCTAGTGGGTTTTGGGTTAGGTTTCCAATGTTTGATGAAGCCGCAGGGAAGCCAAGTGCATTCCCATAATATCCCAATGGCAAAGGGGGATTGAACTTGAAACGAGCATTAACGATGCAAATAAGGCGAACATCTTCATTTGGATCAAGTTCCAAAGCTTTCGTACGACAGCGCCATAAGCATGCAGATAAGATGTCAAATGTTGAACAACGGAGGTTATGGGGACAAATCTACGGAGTGATGAAATATGGGATTGTCTAAATAAAAATGAACGACAAACCAAGTTGTCTGCCAGAATAATTGTTCCGTTTTCTGGACTTGAAGTATTGTGAGAGTACTCCTCATGCTGCTATGTTATGAGTGGTGCATCTCGAGCACTCAAGAGATGCCTTTCCCAAACTGGTGGCGTTGAGGGAGCAAGTGCACCACGTGCTATCTCTCCTACGGCAGTCATGAATTGGGAGAGGCCAGTTCCATCACCCATTGTGTGGTTAAACCGATGTGCAAAGATGAAGCCACCACATTTAACCGTGTTACCTACTCAAATATATATAAGCTAGACTATGTCATACTCACGACCTAGGTAAAAAATAAAAATGTATTTATAAAAAAAAAGATATGTAAGAAATAAAGGAGGTTTTGCCTTGAAACAAAAAATTGAGGGTTTGGAGATCTTGATTTCTTAAGTTCAAGTACTATCATTTGTAAATTAATTTAGGTTTAAATTATTTTTTATAAATTTTTTTAAAAAATTAGAAAGATAAAAACACCCGAGTAATAATATTTATTTTTAATATATAAAATACTTGTTAGTAAATTCTAAATTAAGTTGGTGTGGATTAATTCATGACATTTAATTGGATGCTGTATAGGTACCGATAATTTTACTTGCATAGAGCTTGAAATACTTAAATATTTTAAAAAATAGTTTTTTAATCCTTGATGTGTATTAATTAAAATGCATGGAGAAAATTTTAGAAAGTTTAAGAAAATGTATAGAGAACTTTTTTTTACAATCTGTTTTGAAAACAGTTTATTTTTATTATTATTGGCAAAGTCATATTTCAATTTTTAATTTTAAAAATTTTACTATATTTTTTAACATTTTAAATTAAAATTTTATTATATGATTGCAACATATTTTAAAAGCAGTAAACCTTGTGAATTTCTTAAGTTCAAAAAGTTTAATTGTGCTTTAGTTAAATATTGATTTATATTATTTGAACTAATTACTTATTATTTACCATCGATTGTTTCGTTTATTTCATTTTTATTACTTTTAAATAATAATTTGTTTTATAAATTATTTAAAAATTAACAGGTCCTCATATAATTAGTAAAAATATATTTTTTATATTATAAAACATATTATTTAGTGAATTAAAAAATAAACACGTAAAACTATTTGCAACACACGTAATATTGGAAATATATTTATTAACATGTTTTAGAACAATTTTAAACTTAATTTTAAAATATATTTACCTACATATTTTTAATATAAGTAATGTTAAAAAGTTTAAAGAGTTTTATAACAACATTTTTATAAATAGATTAAAAATCACATTTTAAAATTTTTAAATAATATAAATTTTAAATTTTCATATTTATAATCATTAAATTAATTTTTTTGTTAAATAGTATTTAGATAATGTTTTTAATTCTTAAAAGCATTGAATTTATAGTGTTTTATTATTGTTTCACTTATTGGTTTTACAATATTTTTTTGAATAATCAATTTGTATTTTTTTTCATATATTCATAAAAAATATAAAAAAATAATATTTAATACATTTTAATTGATATACATAGTCAATCCGTACACCCCACAAGTAAAAAAACTAATATATATGATATGTAAAAAATAATATAGTTTGATGTTAGTAAAGTGGATTACTCCTTACATGTTGTGTATAAATTAGAGAAGAATAAAGTTTAAAAAAACAAATACTTGGATTAGCAACAATGGAGAATTTAGCAAACCGTTGGAACCAGGGACATCGTAAAGAAGCTCCTCTGCACAAGGAAATGGTGGTAAGCTCGTCACCAAAGTCCACCAACGAAACATCAGCATCAGCCTCAATAAACAAGACACCTTCACCAGTGCAATCAACTATGAGCTTCGGTAGGTCCTTCCCTTAATCTACCAGCAAATGGATAATAAAACACCAGAGCTTTAGCCAATGCCTCCTTATGACCTTGCAGGGTCCTGCCCTTTCATGGAAAGGTTGCTCTGGTGAAAATGGAACCCTCGGACATGGAATCGGTGGCCCTCTTGATCACATGTCTGAGAGTGGTTTACACTCATGAGGAGTTGGCTCACATGGGACGACGAGCTCAGCTTCTTGCCTACGGACTGTAAACACTAGAGATTTGGATGGTAACATGCCATGTGCTGAATACGATAGAAATTTCTTTTCCCTTTCTCTTTACATTCAATCAATGTTCCTTATGAGATTTTATAGTGTGAATTTTAAAGACATGTTGGCTATATAATATATATATTGAATTGAGCAGGTTGTAACATATGGTTTACTTTAGAAGTTGACAATCACTTGGCAGTCGAATCTTCTTAACTTAGCCACCAACCACTAATGTTTGTTTTGAGGGACACCACCTCTAATGTTGAATCTAGTTGTTACCTACAGGTTTATAGTACAAGTTGTCACCAATAGTCTAGCTGTCAAAATTAAGGTTGTTTCATAATTGGGATATAATTTAGGCTATGAAATGAACAAATTATCTTGATATCTCATTACTTTTCCTTTTTATAATTTATCTAAATTTGAAACTGATTTTCACATATAACTTTTGTTTTTTATTTTTTAAATTTTGTTAGCATTGTGATTAAAATGATAATGAATTAGTTGCGTTTGAGTATGAAATTAATGTATATTATTGATTCAAAATAAAGCTGAATTATGCTTTCATTCTTCATATTATAAATGGTTATCTCAATTCATTTATCCCTCATATTATTTTTAATTATTTATAACATATATTTTTTATTTTATGAATTTATAAATAAATAAGTTCATTTTTTAAATATTACATTTACATGGAAAAAAACATATATTATCTATGTATATATTATATAAAAGCACGAGTTTAAGAAGCATTTGAACTAGCAAAAATACTCTTCATTATCTTTATATTACTAAATTGACATAAATAATAATTTTTTAATATATTACTAATTATTATGTGATAAAATAAATATAATATTAATTAACCACTAATCCATTGAATATAATTGGATAACATAAAATAATAAAACCACTGCAAGCATTTTTACTTACATGTATTTTTCAATAATATAACAAAGATAATATTATTATATAAATTATAATTATAATTTTTTATAATAGTATTTTATATAAATAATATTAATATCTTTATTTTATTAAAAACTTTTTCATAAGTTATTATCATTAATTATACTTGAATCTTAATAAATTATACTCATTATTTTAATTTGATGACCACTTAATTGATATATAATAATATATGATTAAAATTAATATTTTATCACTATATATAGAGATATTAAAATGCATATTCATTCAGTAGAGAAATATCCAAAATAAACTTTTGTATATTCAAAAAGTTATTTTTAATCACAAAATTGGTTTCAATTATTATTTCAATATGTTTAATTTTTATTATTTATTATTTAATATTCGATATATAAAAAACTTCTCTTATTTGATATTAAAACAC